>NC_064283.1:10207335-10297773 GCF_019186545.1 Solanum stenotomum | reverse complement strand
GGGGGGCGGTGAGAGGAAGTGATGGAGTGGAGTAAGAAAAATATTTTACATTTTATTTTATAAAAGAAATATTATTTTTTGGATAATAGTTTTTTAATTTTTAATTTTAACTAATACAATAATTTATTTAATTTTTGTCAAGGTTGAATGTTTTGTTCATATGGAGTGTGATGTGATAATTTTTTAAAATAAAAGAGAGAGTGTATTACACACACTATGATGAGAGCGGTATAAAAGAGAGAATTGTGTTTCTCAAACTAAAAAGTGATAGTTTAGGTATGAAACTCACACTTTTAATAGTTTAGGTATGAAACTCAAAAAAGGGTACAATTTAGGTGTGTTTTTGACGACAACAACATATCAATGAAATCATACAAGTGAATTATGAAGAGAGTTATAGCGTACGCAGACGTACCTTATCACTACCTTGTGGAGATAGATATGTTGTCTTTGAAAGATCCTCAACGCAAGTATAACAAATTAAATTCAGGTACAAAGAATAAGAAAACATAACAACTAACAAGAGGAACAATGTAAATCTTACAAGAAAGGAACCATAACACACAATAGTATGATAATCGAAACACTATAAACAACAGAAGATGATAGACATCACAAGCAAACCTACAATATACAATCCAGCTAGAACAACGACAAATACCAACAAGCCTAAATCCTCGAAAAGTAAGACAATACTCCACTCTTTAACTACTAATTTTCTATCCTAACACACGTCCTCCAAACCTTCATATCTAAAATTATGATATTCTCGATAACTTAAAATTGTGCGTCCGATTTAATTACCGCTTCCCAACGCCTAATTATTTTTATTTTAACTAGAACAAAATTCAAAGAGGGGAGGGTGGGGGGTTTAAGAAGCACTAATAAAATAATCAAAATGTCAATGGAACAATCTAGAACAATGAAGTGAAACTCCTCCTAAGCACTCAAATAAAATACAGAAAAAAGTTAAAGAGGACGGTGCCAACTGATAAAGTTGTGATTAAATTAATTGGTTACCTTGTTATAATATTAGTAACTAATTAAATAATGAGTTATTTGTACGAAAGTATCAAATTGGGTATCGTGGCTTCCTATTAGCCGTCCACTTGTTACTCATATATAATCTTGTCTCTATCATACGGACTCTACACTCCATAGGACCAATCAAAGTCACATTAGCTAGTTTATTTGAATGATTATTAAAATATTTATATTTAATATATATAATTTATCATTATTTCATTTACTAATTTTATTGTTAACCGTCACTTTTATCGTCACTTACAATCACCATTGTTGTAAATCATCACAATTAGCTATCATGAGCAATCATCATCAATTACTACTAACTATTAAATACCATCATTATCCATCGATATGTATCGCCAATTGTTGTGATCATTCACCATTATCATTAGCTATCATTAACGTCCACCATAACTATTACTGCCTACCACCAACTATCATGATCAACAATTACTATTAATCACTAAGGTCAAACACTATTACCACTAGCTACTATCCATAACAATTACTATCACCCAACATATATAATCCTCAATTGACACCCACGAGTAAAAGCGGATCCAAAATTTAAAGGAAAATTTATTTAAATACACAACACTTATTTACCTATTTTCAATATTTCCCTACTCTTTTACTAAAATACAAAAATCCCTTATTTCCCCCAATTCAACTTAACCAGATACTTTATTAGTTTAAGTATCCGCCCGTTATTAATTAAAGTATCCGCGCTACTATATTAAGTATCCACACTGCTATATTATGTATCCGAAAAACACTAAAAAAAGAGATTTTTGGTAATTAATGAAAGAGTAGGGAAATGAAGTAATTTCTTTCTTATACTATGTCATTTGCCTAATTTTTACAAATTTAAAAGTGAAAAGGGAACTACTGGGCTGTGACTACAGCATATCAAGCCCAGAACGTCTTACAAGCCCAGCCCAGCCCATTGAGGTCAGTTATAACCCAAAGTGACCTATAGCACAAAGTTTTGAAATTTCACTTATAAAATGTGATATAGTAATCTGACCTTAAATAATGCATGGTTTAAAATGTTAAAAATAGCTAACTAGAATATTTTTGTTTTTTTTATTTAAAAAAATGAACAAATATATGTAATAAATCAAACCAAACAAAAAATAATCTCAATTAATCCATACGATATATAGTAATCTTTACAATATGATTAATCTTTGCATAATTATATATCTAACTAGAGTACTAAAAACAAAATAAAAATGGATTAGATAAAATCCAACAAGAGGTTACCTAATCTAGCTGACGACAAAGATAAGACTTCTTTTAAAAAGATAATAACACAAACTAATAAAATAAATACTAAAACGTTCCACTTATAAATCTTTTAGTTAAGATCTACATCAAAATTTAGGTACGATAGAAAACTATATTTAACTAAATTTTCCTCAACAATTTTATCATCAATAAAGTAATATCATCCGTGCGAATAAACTAATCTATCTATATACCTCTAAAGCATGTATCTTAAAATACTAAATATCGAACAATATAAATATTTCTTACAAAAATAAATTGTTTTTACCAAAAAGATTACTCCACTTTTATCGGGTGAAAATGTAATATTTAGTGCTTTATCTATAAGTTATGAAATTAAAGTTAATTAGGATAATTTTTTTTTCAAACTCAGAACTTTACTTATCATACATCTTAGAATTCCATGTCTTGCATTTTATATATATTCTCTTCCTTTCAAAATAATTGTCACGTTTTGCTTCTAGAAAGTCCATTAAATTAAATTTGATTAGATTAAATAAAGTATTTTAAAACCAAACTTTAAATTTAAAAACTGCATATAAAAATACTATAAATTGTAATTCTTCTCATATATAACCAATACAGTGCGAAAATACATCAAAGAATATTCTTCAAAGTACAAATAAAAGGAGTACAATATATACTATGTATATTTATTTTAAACAAAAATCAAGTATAACAATAAACTCTTATTCAATTTTCATAAAATCTATATGATTTAAATTCCAACTTGTTAATTAACTAACAAGTAAGATTATCCCCAGTATCAACACCAAGTTGTTGACAATATTGAGTATAATACTCAACCCTTCTAGCAACAGTTTGTGGATTACCACCATCACATTCAATTTGTCCATTAATAGCTCTAATTGTTGGGCCAAATCCTTGTCCAGTAGTAATTAAAGAATGACAATTATTCATCCAATACCATAAAGCTGTTTTGAATGAAATAACACCATCTCTTCCTACTATGTCTGGGTCATTTAATCCATCAAATCCAATAGATTGTCCTGCTGGACCATAATTAAAGTTCCATGAGAGTTGAATTGGTCCTCTACCATAGTAGTTTTTGCCTGATACACAAGGGTACTCTGTGTTGGTCTCATCACAATAGTCTCCTGATGGACCATTTATCTCATTTATGTAGCACATGTCTGTTGTGTAAAGTCAAAAGAAACAAGGATTTAGTTAATTAGTTGTAGTAGTATGTACGTATATGATCACTACTAAAAAAAAAGTGTCGAAGAAACTAACAAGAAATTAATTAGTTGTAGTACATACGTATATGATCGATCAATTATTAAAAGGTTGGTAAAGTTCTCGTCGGTAAAAAGATCGATGAAAAAAGTCTCATATTGGTGATCTGCTACTCTGCTTATAAGGTTTGGACAATTCTCCTCCCTTTAGAGTTAACTTTTGAGGGTGTGAGTTATGTCCAAGATCTAACCGGTTTCTGGAGGTTGATACGGCCTTCATGAGGTTGGTTTTTTAAGTTACATAATCATAAAATGCACCAATTGTTTTGAACCTCTATCTTTTTTACAAGAGTTAGATGCTTTGGATGGTAATTAAGCACTCCTAACCTCTAAGATTGTGAATTCGAGTTTGCAAAGAAATAAAAAAAAAGTGTTATCGATCTCCTAGTCCCTATGAAGGTAAATTTTTGTTTTAAAAAAAATAATCATATTTTGTGTGTAGGATACATTTCTATAACTTCAACACTATGTCTTATTTTTGAAAGATCTGATCTAATGCAAGAAAACCGAGACAGATTTGCATTTTCTCGATTTTTGACAATAAAAACCCGACCCTTTTTGTAGTTTTTTTTAGTGTAATGATAAGTAAATTAAATTCACAAGACCACTAATAAAGTATATATTTTAATGAAAAAAATAAGTAATAACAAACTTACGTCCAGTTTCATGTGTAACATGAGCGAAGAAAGCAGCAATCTCACGCTTAGAATCATCACTAGAACCAACAGTTCCAAAATTACTATAAGATTGAAGAGCTTCAAAAAATCTCTCTCTTGTATAAAACCCTTTTCCTTCACAACTAGAAGCAGCTTGATCAGCAATTCCATTAAAGAATGCATTAGTTACAACATCAGAAACTGAAACTCCATTATTATTATTGCTTGGAGTAGTACTAAAACAAGGTCCTCCTTGACATCCTTCACCACAATAATCATTCCCCGTTCCACAATAACCCCATCTACTGCAACACAAATCCGATGAACAACCACAATTTTGTGCCAAGATTAGTTTTGATGATGCTATAGCTAATGTGAAAAAGAGAAAGAAATATGTTTTTGATGAAGAGAAGTTCATTTTGTTGAGTTGTGTGGAGGGAAGTATGGGGAGGGAGAGGTATTTATAGATGTATGGGAAATTGAGAATTATTATACATGAGCCACTATTGTTGAATTGTTCAAAGTTTTAATATTAATGGACCAAACTTTTATTTATTCATATTGGTTGACTTTGACATTTTTGCATTTTTATGATTTTGTCAAAAAAAATTATTCATATGCTAGGTGTAGCTAGCTTTTTCTCATTTTTCTTTCTCCTTCTAGAATTGAACATACCATGCAAGTTGCATAAATTTGAGTCAAACATATATATATATATATATATTAATAATTGTGTAATTAAATATATCCGATCAAATATTAAGTTTGTAATTTTATCATAATTATATTATAGCAGATAAATATATCTTTTTAATTATTATGTATATGTAATTATATTAGAGCGACTTTTTTTTTACTTACAAATAGATTGCAGCAGTTTGAAGCATTTTTTATATTTTATTCAATGATAATAGATTCAGATTATTGGATGATAAGAACCTAAAAAAGACACTGTTTTGACCATGAAAGTTCACAATATTAGTCATATTAATTAAAATATGAGTATATAATAATCATTCTGATATTGTTGGTTTGAATGTACTTTTCAAATTAAGAGTATTGAGAAAAATAATATATAGAGAAAATACTCAATACTTTAATTGGAAAAGGGCATGATATACCCCTTAATTTTGTCATTTGGAGCAGATATGTTCCTCGTTATGAAAGTGACTCATATATATCCTTACAGTTATACAAACGGCTCACATATATCCTTTTATACAAATGACTCGCATATACAAATGGCTCTCGGAAGTGAGAAAAATAATTTTAATAACGAGGGGTATTAGGTATATGTGAGCCATTTGTATAACGGGAAGGGTATATATGAGTCAATTTCATAATAAGAAATATATTAGCTCTAAATGAGAAAGTTGAGGGGTATATCAGAACCTTTTCCCTACTTCAATTGATATGTAATAAGATAAACACTGCTTTGTATTTTGCCCATTGACTCATTCATCGTTAACTAAAAACATTAATACGTAAATGTAATTTTAATAATATTAGGTACGTACAATCATTTACAAGGTTTAATAGGACAAATGCTAGGGTGACTGGTAAGAATGTTCATACTATATAATATAATAATCACTAAAATATGAAGGATGCGATATTAAAAAAGGTTCTTAATGAACTTTAATTTAACTTATAAACTTTATTTATTAGGATATTATTAATTCATGGACCGATTGAAATAAAAATAAATACTTTATCAACATGGATTTTGAACGTGTGGTGTATCGATGGTGGGACTGTTTCATCTTTAAAGAGAAATTTCACATTTCAATCCTGGATGTGAAGAAAATTTCGTTGAAAGCATCACCTCCAAATTTGTCTTATATTAGAGCGACCTTTTTTTTTACTTCCAAATAGATTGCAGCAGTTTGAAGCATTTTTTATATTTTATTCAATGATAATAGATTCAGATTATTGGATGATAAGAACCTAAAAAAGACACTGTTTTGACCATGAAAGTTCACAATATTAGTCATATTAATAAAATATGAGTATATAATAATCATTCTGATATTGTTGGTTTGAATGTACTTTTCAAATTAAGAGTATTGAGAAAAATAATATATAGAGAAAATACTCAATACTTTAATAGGAAAAGGGCATGATATACCCCTTAATTTTGTTATTTGGAGCAGATATGCCCCTTGTTAGGGGTGTACATGACTGGGTTGATTTGGATTTTTCAAATATCAAACCAAACCATTTGTGTAAAAATTTTAAATTTATAAACCAAACCAAACTAATAAAATTTGGATTTTTTTTCGGGTTTTTCAAATACCAAACCAAACCATTGTGTTGAATTTTTAAATTTATAAATCAAACCAAACTAATAAACCTTGGATTTTTTCGGTAAAGTTTGCATACAAACATATAATTAACTTGTGCTCCAAATATTTCTTTAGTCCAACCAAAATACAATTATCTAAGGTGTTTCTTAAGAAAATAACACAAAATATGAGGTGGGTACTGATGACACTAAAACATTCAATAAAAAATAATAATGAAATCATCATATAAAATAAATATTGCAAAGTCTTAATGAAAAATGATCATAATTAAATAATAATGAAATCATCATATAAAATAAATATTGCAAAGTCATAATGAAAAATGATCATAGTTTAAAAGTATTAAATCATGCTAAAATAAGTTTAATAAGTATTAGTTACATTACTAAATATTTAAGGAAAATTAAAATTAGATTATATATTTTAATTGTCTAAACCAATGTAAAACTAAAGAACAAATATTCAATATTATTGTCATTCTTAGTGTTGAATTGATTTTCTTTTTGCACTAGTATTAATTTGATTTTGATTTAAGCTTTATTACAATTATCAACATCTATGAACTATAATATTTATTGGACCATTCCGAATTCTAAGTTTTAAACTTGAAATAATATATTAAAAGATTAAAACTATGAAATAGTATAAGAAATATTTTAAAATTTTATCAAAGTAAATATTTTTATGTATAAAATAAAATTTTAAAATTACATATATAATGTCGGGTTGGTTTTTTTTAGTTAAAACTAAACCAACCCAAATAATTTTTTTCAATACCAAATCAAGCCAAACCAAACCACTAGTCGGGTTTTTTTTCCGGTTTGACTCGATTTGCAGTTTGGTTCGATTTTCGTTCGGTTTTGTACACCCCTATCCCTTGTTATGAAAGTGACTCATATATACCCTTATTGTTATACAAACGGCTCACATATACCCTTTTATACAAATGACTCGCATATACAAATGGCTCTCGGAAGTGAGAAAAATAATTGTAATAACGAGGGGTACTATATGTGGGCCATTTGTATAACGGTAAGAGTATATATGAGTCAATTTCATAATGAAGAATATATCAGCTCTAAATGACAAAGTTGAGGGATATATCAGAACTTTTCCGTACTTCAATTGATATGTAATAAGATAAACACTGCTTTTGTATTTTGCCCATTGACTCATTCATCGTTAACTAAAAAACATTAATACGTAAATGTAATTTTAATAATATTAGGTACGTACAATCATTTACAAGGCTTAATAGGACAAATGCTAGTGGTGACTGGTAAGAATGTTCATACTATATAATATAATAATCACTAAAATATGAAGGATGTGATATTAAAAAGGTTCTTAATGAACTTTAATTTAACTTATAAACTTTATTTATTAGGATATTATTAATTCATGGATCGATTGAAATAAAAATAAATACTTTATCAACATGGATTTTGAACTTGTGGTGTATCGATGGTGGGACTGTTTTATCTTTAACGAGAAATTTCACATTTTAGTCCTGGATGTGAAGAAAATTTCGTTGAAAGCATCACCTTCGAATTTGTCTTATAATAAGTGATCCAAATTTAATTGAAGTACTAATACGAACTCCTAGAACGAAAAAAAATACTTTTTGTGTGGACCGTTGTGGGGATAGTTAATGAGGTGAACAATTTGGACCGTAACATTGTGGGTATCTCTGGGGAAAAAAAATATTTATTCTCTTCAACCTAAACTAAAAAAAAAGAAAGTGAACTCCTCGACCAAATCTATATATAATTTATAAAAAATATACAAAAGTATTTGCGGGATGCCTTTCTTTTTGATGGCCTTTATAATTTTCTTACTATTATTTATTTAATAAAAATTTGTGAACTGAAATATCTTTAATTATACATTTATCTTGCCGGATAAAAATTTTGTTTGAATAAAATCATAAATTATGCCTTTTCAAGTATAATTTTGTGGATTTTGAAATTAAACTTAAGTCTATATCGACATAAATTTCGTAAAAATCAAATTTTGACTTATAAAGTATAATTTGTGCCTCACAAATTTTGCTTTGTAAGACATACTTTGTGCCTTGTAAATTTATTTTATCTTACGATTTTTACTTTTATCTTTTTTGATGTCAAAAACATTTTTGACCACTGTTTTTCTAAAACACTTTTCAAATGGAGAATAAATTATAAATTTAAGAGACAAAAATTAAAAACTAGCGCAAAACAACCTTGTTAACCTTGTCAGTTTAGCAAAACACAGGGAACATGAACTTTATTTGGTTGAGTAGTCATTGGTTTCTTATAATTTGTTGACAAAGTGATAACATAAGAGAAAAGTGTCAAAAATAACTTAAAATATCTTTTTTTTTTAGTTTTATATCTAAACTATTAAGAGTGAGAGTTTTATACGTAAATTATCATTTATTAGTTTGATACATACATTTTCTCTTTTATTATACTCTTTTTATGGTGTGTCTACTACACTCTGTCTTTTACTATTAAATAAAAAATTGTGACATCACACTTCACATGGACAAAATATTTCACCTTGACAAAAATTAAATAAATTATTAATTTGTTAAAATTATATTCTAACAACAACAACAACATATCCAGTAAAATCCCACTAGGTGGGGTCTGGGGAGGAGGGTAGGGTGTACGCAGACCTTACCACTACCTCGTGGAGGTAGAGAGGCTAAAATTTTATTCTAAAAATAAAATAAAATTGCATCACTTCCTCTCACACCCCCCCCCCCCCNCCCCCCCCCCCCAATTTTTTAGTTTTTCTTTGTTCAAATTTCTTTTATAAAAGTATTTAACATTTTTTACTTCATCTACCCCACCCCCCTTCAAATAATAGTTTAGATATTATTATTTTTTAAAAAGAATTCTTCCCACTCCACCAAACCCACCTCTTTCAAATTTTTTTTCTCATTTTGTGTTAGATATATACATACCTTTTTAAGAAAGTATTTTTAACTTGCCACAAAACTTTTTTAAAAATAAAATTTTTATTTATGTAATATTCAGTACACAAGTAGAAATAAATTTTCCCAAGATATATGTACATATCTAACACAAAACGATAAAAATGTAAAAATAATTATAAATAAATTAGGAGCACAGGGTGAGATGGGTGGGGTAGAAAATAATATCATTTTTTTTTGGAAATGAGTGAGTTTTTCTTTTTTTTTTTTGGGGGGGGGGGGNTGGAGAGGGGTAAGAAAAATAACTAAAATTTTATTTTTAAATTTTTCTTTTGGAGATAGTAATACTTTAATCTTTAATTTTTTTAATACTAATAGTTTATTATTTAATTTTTGTCAAAGAGGAATATTGTATCCTTGTGGAATGTCATGTGTCAAGGTTTTTCCAAATAAAAGAGAGAGTATATTACACACACCACTGATGTGTGTTTTTTAAATTAATAAGTAATAGTTTAGGTATGAAACTCATACTCACAATAATTTAGGTATGAAGTTAAAAAAAAAGGAGATAGTTTAAATACATTTTTTTATACTTATTTTTTTTAATGGAATTGTTAAAATCATTCTATATTGATTTTCGTAAGGTAATTTAAGTGAAATAAGAGATTTAGCTTAGGGAAAGAGATTCAGCCAAAGGTCAACACTTGGGAATTGGTAGTAAATAAGATTTTTATAAAATTCTTGTATAGTTGCGATTAACGCGTCGAATCGAGTGGAAGATTAGACACACATATTTGTTTCTTGATTAGCCTGCTTGGCATGGAGAGTACCTTAGATTTTGTAGACAACATCTCAAATGTATACAACACATATCCCCATTTGATTGAGAGGACGATAAGGTAGTGAGTTATGTATTGCAATTTACCAATCAAGTGAAACTTTAGATAATCAGTGTCTAACCAATTGAGCCATACTAAAGTATTTTAGCCCTTCAACCACCCTCAAAAAAGTGTGACCTAATCTATCAAAAGGTGTAGCCTTTGATCAAAGGCCATACTTTTAGACTTTAGGCAACACTTCAAGGGGGTGGCCAAAAGATGCGTAATCTCTGTGATTTTAGGCCATAATTTTCAAACGTCACCTTATATGCATATTTGTCAAATATTTCACAATATGAAAAAGGAAACATTGTTCAACTCTTTGACAACATTAAAAAATCAAAAGTTCTGCCCTTCCTCTCTATCTATCCAAGGGATGGAAGGACAAATGCCTTTGACATTCCCTTTAGTCAAGAATTGGAGCCTCACAATCACTAATCAATATGCTTTTCTCTCATGCTTTTCTTCATTCATCATTCAATATTTTGGTGTCTTAGGTGTAGAGGAAGCACACCAATCCATTCCGAACATAGTGGTTAAACTCTATTATGGTAATGATATTATAGGGGAGATCTCGCAAAGAAATAGCTTGACAACATGATGATAAAAAACTTAACACCTCTCATTTTTATTAATGTTTTAATATGAAAAAAAAAACCAAAAAGAACAAAAGACTATTTTTTTTCAAAACCCCAATCGTGACATCCATTTTCTCCAACTTTACACCTCGATACACACTTTCTTAGAGACTTGTAAAGATAAACACACTTTCACATCTCCTTAGCCCAACTTAGAACAAAAAAAAATTCTTTGTTCAAGGGTAATCGAAGGAGCAATTACAGTAGGAATAGGGTGGGGCTTATAGCTCATACGATTAAAGTACATGACTATGAATCACAATGTCGAAATTCTAGTTTTTCCACATTCACAACCAACCCCAAACGGAAGTACTTAATACCTTTTTCAAAAGATTAAAACTTCAAAAATTTGTACAAGAATATATGTTATTAATTTGATGCATTTTGCATATAACGAAAAAAACACATTAATTTGTTATCATTTTTATCAAGATTCTAACCAATAGATCTCTAAAATTACATGATCTATGATAGTCATTGATCATCACGTGCTAGACACGTGCTCTTTCCCCTTCCCTTTCGGCAACCGCAACAGAGCATTCATCAACTATCAGAAGAAGCAAAATTCAGGAGTAAACAAACAAATATGTTGAATCCTCTCCGATTAACTTAAACTTTAATCAGATTCAAACCATGAATCTCTTCTTCTTCTTCTTCTTCTTCTTCTCTCTTCTTTTTTCTTCTCTTTTCAATCTCTCTGTTGCCAGAGGCGGCTTTCCCAGCTCCATTAACGCTTCAGGTCTCATGATCTATGTATAGAATTTTTTTTTGAATCTTTAGAGCTTTAAATGTGTTTTTATTTGTTAATTTTAAGCTTAGCAATAATGGGTATTGATTATTATTTCCAATTTTGAAGAAGAACAAGTATAGTAGGTGTAATCGCTTCATTAATTAAAGAGGGTTGTTACTAGTAATGAATTCCTAATTATTTATTGTAAAAAGATTTTAATTAAATGTGATTTTTTTCTTATAGGTGTGGTGAATGGTAGCTTTGCAGCTTCAGCTAGGCATTTGTTTGCAGATATAAAAGTTTCTCTTGCTGAACAAGTGCAATTGAAAAGACTGTACGTTTAAACTCACCCTATGTTTTGGTCATTTCTTGTGAAGTGCTAAGGAATATCTGAACAATCTGTTCCAATTTTTTGTATTTGCAGTGAAGAATTAGCGAAAGATTATATGTCAAATTCTGATCTTGAGAATGCTCTCATGTCGTTGAATCGTAGGTGCAGTGGGATATCTAGAGTGTACAGGTAACTTCAGGGGACCAAGAATGTGTATAATCTTCATTTTCATCTTTAAAGCATTTGGAGATTGTTATCCGTGTTTGTTAAGGAATGAATGTAGTCATGTTCCTTGTAATAAAATAAATAGACAACTTAAACATAGGGATTGATAGCAGATTTGCAGGGTTTTCCTTTTTAATTCATTCCATAATTAGGACTCTATGTACATGTATATCATCTTGTTACCTCATGGAATAATATATCGATTATTCTCCCATACTTTGTTTATTATGTGGTATCTGTGCCAAGTCCTTCCAAGTTTAGGCCCCATGTTATGTTGTCCATGCTCCAGTTGGCGGTTTGGGTGTGCAAGGGGTGTTAGAATGGATTGGAGTCACACATTGATTGAGGAACGATCTAGTGGTCTCTTTATATGGATTTGACAATTCTCTCCTCAAGAGATGACTTTTGGGATTGAGTTAGGTTCAAGTGTCATGTTTTACACTATATCAGTGCCAAGTCCTTACATGTTTGGCCCCCCATGTTACACTACCCATGCTCTAGTTGGTGGTCTGGGCGTAAAAGGGGTGTTAGAGTGGGTTAGAGTTTAATATTGGTTGGGGAATAGACTGGTGGTCTCCTTATATAGACTTGGACAATCCTCCCCTCAAAGAACTAGCTTTTGAGATTGAGTTCGGCCCAAGTATCATATCTTGCATGGTACAAGAGCCCAATCCTTTCTTGTTTGGGCCCCACATTATGTTTTCCATGCTTCAGTTGTCTATCTAGGCGTCTAGGAGAGTGTTAGAGCGGGTAGAGTCCCAAATTGGTTAGGGAATAGACGGGTGGTCTCTTGATATGGACTTGGACAATCTTTCCCTCAAGAGCTAGTTTTGGAGGTTGAGTTAGTCACAAGGGCCATATTTTACCTGTGCCTTTCACTATGTGTTTTGTCTTAATAAACTTTCCTCAAATACGACAATAATGCAATGTAAAATTAATGGCTATTGTACTTATATACTTGGATGCCCAAGACAATGCCTTTATTATTCTGAATGATCTCTTGCATTGGATCTTCATTTACCATACCCTGTCAAATGGCTGTACGGGTTATTCATGTGAATTTCTTTAAACGATAAGAAATAGCAAAAAAGTTGCACCCAAGAGCGTGACCTAGTGGTCAATGCAGTAAGGAGGAGAACCATAAGGTCTTAGGTTTAAATCCTAGTGTTGAAGAAAAACACCAAGTGATTTGCCTAAGCTAGTTACCTGGTACCTTTGCTGGTGAAGGTGACAGGTACCTGATGGATAGTCGAGGTGCGCGCAAACGCCTGGAATCACCGTCATCGAAAAATGAAGAAGAAGAAGAAATAGCAAAAGGTTCACCTATGAGAGTTAAGTGCTACTTTATCATGTCTAACTTGCATGTGCTCCACAAACAAGAGAAAAACATACAAAAAAATACTATCGTGGCTCTTGCTGTATCTGTAGGCACGTAATTTTGTAAAATCACCATGGGATTAATTAACACACACACACAAAAAAAAAATTAATTTTATTTATGGTATTAATGATAATGGTGCCAGGATTATCATTAAATTACGGGCTTACATGATCCTATGAATGTGCTAAGCTGTGATATACTCGTGTAGGCCTCCTGGTGTGTTCAATGTTTGATGTGTATTCTAGTGTAACATAGTTGTATTGTTGCACTCAGATAAGAACTGTTATTTGTGGACGCTTTGATGGATAATATTTTCTATCATAGGTGGACTACAACTCTCTGTAGATTACTAATTGCTATATACTTATCTGGAGCCTCTGTTCTAACGATGCTGCTTTAACACCTAACTCATGCTTCTTCTCTCTTTGAGGGGTTTTTGGAATGTATTATCAGCATTGGAAAGAGTGTGCAGGGAATTCCATTGGTAATGCTTTTTCTTCCTGTTTCTTAAATTTATATTCAACATCCTCCTTTTTTACTTGTTCTTGCTCCAAAGTTGTGAAATACCTTTAATATCAATGACTGAGTTGGCATTACTTACAGTGGGTGATGGAAATTTCTGACAAACCAGGCAAGGAAGAGGCTGAGCCTGCCTTTAAGGTATTGATATCTGCAATAATTATATTCCTGATTGTCATATGTCATAAATGAAACTAAATATTCTGAGGTAAAATATTGTTTGTGCTGGTATAGAGTTGAAAGAAATCTATTTCCAGTTTGTTCTCGCTTTGCTTACTGAGAAGGGTTAAACTGGTGAAAACTTGTGGATCCATTTCTAACTTATTGTGATGAATGATGATAATTGTTAAGTTTCCCAAATAGGTAGAGGAAAACGGGTTGTTGTTTTTCTTTTATGTTCTTGGGCAATCCTCGTCTCACGAGCTAGCTTTGGAGGAGAGAGTGTTAAGTATCTCACTTTGGTGGGCAGAAATGGGTTGCCGTCTTTGTATATGTTTTGGACAATCTTCACCTTATGAGCTAGCTTTTGATATTGAGTTAGGCCCTAGGTCAGTTTTCTTATCAGTAATGAAATTTTAGCTGGTGAATTTAGCTTGCAGTTTTTGCTCCTCTTCCTGCTTCTTGAGCTAAAAGTACCTTGTGCCTAAACAAATAAAATTCCGCGATGAACGAAGTACAAAAGCTTTGTACTCCCTCCGTCCCCATTTATGTGACACTCTTTCCTTTTTATTCAGCCCCAAAAAGAATGACACCTTTTTATATTTAGTATCAATTTGTCAAAAAACTTCTCATTTTATCCTTAATGAGATGATTTAGAGCCACACAAGTATCTATTGTTTATTTTAGACTACAAGTGTTGAAAGTCTTCTTTTCGTTCGTAAACTCCGTGCCTAGTCAAACACCTTCACATGTATTGGGACTGAGGGAGTAGTTTATTTTTTTATATAAAGCTTAAGGTGGCATGCTGTCAGGCTTCATGTAGTTTCTGATATCTTCCATTTTCTCTGAGATATTAGAGCTGAGTAGTACATATCTTGAAAAGTTATTATCAACAGTCAACAGTAATCCTTTTGACCATTTTATTTAGTTATGAAGAAATTGAAAGGGACATGCCTTAGTTTGAGATTTGACATTTGTATTACTTACTAGAAAAAAGGGACAAGGATATAACTTTAGATGTGCTGAACTAGGGTATCCTTGCAATTCGTTGCTGCTTATATTTTCTACTAGTTCGAGACCTAATGATTCATGGTAAACTGCTGAAACTCGGAGGTGGAATAGCCTCCTCCCCTACTGCACCAAACAAATAAAGAAACAATAGCAAAAGAGGCGTAAAGTAGGGGATACTGAAGCTTGATGTCTTTTTCCCATGGCTTATCATAAAAAGAAAGAAAACTGGGAGAGAGAATTATAAAGGTGCAGCAAAGTACTCTTGCCTTCAGTTAGAAGTAAACCCAATATTTGGTGGAAATGGGAAGAGAAAGATGGGATTCTAGCCAGTCATTTTACTATTTTGTCTGGCTGACTGAATGAAGTCAGAAAGAAAGCACCCGATCTGTAACTTTTATGGCTTTCTCAGCCTACATGACCATCGATATATTGCTTTGATTGAAGATGTTGGAACTTATTTTATGCATGAGCTATAGCTGTTCCTGTGCTGCGAATATTAATTTTTCTTATCTCCTCTCTTTTCATCTTCTTATGTAATGAAATTAAATATTTGCAGTATCTGTTTCAAAGTTCTAGGAGCAATTATATTTGGTGATAAATTACTCAACAATCTTCATATTGCAGTACATTGGCAA
Source organism: Solanum stenotomum (assembly GCF_019186545.1). NCBI lineage: Eukaryota > Viridiplantae > Streptophyta > Magnoliopsida > Solanales > Solanaceae > Solanum > Solanum stenotomum. The sequence continues at coordinate 10,281,809 of NC_064283.1, read as the reverse complement.
TGTGCATGGGGATGAACCTGTAGGTCGTGAGCTTCTAATTCTTCTGGCGAACTGGCTTTGCGATAATTATATGAAGGATCCCTTGGTAATTGACTTCTCTGGCTAAATATATCCGCTTTAGAAGTTCATATAGGAGTATCTTTTTTATTAGATTCTGGACTTATGTTTCCCCTCTTTGTTGTTGATGAAGAATTCGTCATGATATACCTGATCCATGCATAATATCAGGAAAAATGGATACAAATTTTTGACTGCTACTTAGTATGGGCAATAGGTCTGAAAAGTATCTAAAAATATCAGGAAATGCAGAAAATTTATGTTTTTAATCTTGAAAATCTTAGTAAACAGCCTCTACCTTCCAAGGTAGGGATAAGGTCTGCGTACACTCTATAGTACCCTCCCCAGACCCCACTTGTGGGATTACACTGGGTATGTTGTTGTCGTAAAATCTTAGGAAATTCTTTGGTGAAAAGATGTCAAGTTATCAAGCATCCGAAGAGTCTTTGTAAAAGTTCATCTTTACAAAGTATTTGAATATCTGAGGTTGAAATGAACAAAGAGAAAGGAAGTTTAAGATGTTCATTGTGTTCCTTGGCTAATACTGAAGCATTGATTGTCAAGAAACCGATTCACTCGCCTATAATCAAAATTACTACTCCCTCTGTCGCAAAATCCAAAAGTTGATCCCTAAACTTGGAGGCATTCTATGCAATCAAAACTGATTCTGCCTATTACAAGTTCCCTTTAACACCATAAGTCAAAAAATTGCAGCTTGACTTTACCTTTTGAGTAGCATTGGATTTGTCCTCAAAGCAGCTTGAATTTCTTTGCATCCACACTTGTCCACCAAGTACAGACAGGAATTCTATTCCAGCAGCTAGTTATTCCTTTATCCAGCTCTGCTCTATTCCAGCATCTCAAAAGATCAGTCGTAGTTCCTGGTCTAATCCATTGAAACCCACAAGTATCAAGAAAAGTTTTCCAAACTGGTCTGTAATAGGGTGATGCAAGACTGAATGGCTGATGCTCTCTGGTTGACCTCAACTAGTTTAGGGCCAGAAACATAGGGTAGGAATACAAAGGTTGACCGCAAGGTTATTCTGATTGACCTCATTATTTCTGTTTCCCTTTTACTTATTCCTTCTTCAAATTACTAATTGAATATTCATAAGGTGCTCTATGCGTAGCTGACTTGTTAGTTGAGATATATCTCTTTGGGTTTGGTGCTATTGCTTCCTTAATAATATTAAAGACATAAATTCCCCCCTGAATTTGTCCCACAAAGTCAGTTACACGCTTAAATTATTGTGATGACCTATTACACACCTAATCTTATTCAAAGTGATATTAATACTCCCTTAGAAGGTGACATGGCACAAAAAGTGTTTTCACCTTCCTTAAAGTGTGTGAGAAGAAGAAAAATTATGTTAAAATGACAAGTTTAAACATGTGGCACTATTTTATTGGTCATATAATTAAGTATTATAATTTCTAATATATCAATTATGTCATTTTTTTTTTCTTTTTTATCTTTTTATTGGTGACCCCGATTTCTTTAAAGCTTTTACATTTTATTTTTTTTAAAGTTCTTCTTTACAAATTCTTTGCCACCATTGATGATTTCTTCAAATTTCCATCACTCTATCTGGAAAAGGAACTCTAAATAGAAGTAAAAATAGTGGGGATGATGTTGATTTCCACCGGAAAGTTAATAATTTTAACTTAAGGTTTATGATTTCTATTCGAACTCACCGGGGGATTCACCAGAGAAGAACACCGGAAAAAATTATGAGAAAGATAATGGCTTCTATTGAAAATCCTATGACATTTATGCATAAATTTCATGTTTCATTGCCTACATTTTTCAAAAATTCATGGAAGAATTTTTTTTCTATCTTTGTCTTCTTTGTTCTCGCCGGAGCACCACCCACAACCATCACAATGTTATTTTTGTCTCAAACCATCAATAGCATATTTTTCACACAAAAATTGGTATTGTCTTCGGAAGGGGGTATTAATCTCACTTTAAACAAGATTGAGTGTGTAATAGGTCGTCATGATAGTTTAAGCGCGTAACTGACTTTTTGGAACAAGTTCAGGGGGAATTTATGTCTTTTCTCTTATTTTATTGTCTCAGATACTCATCTTGCTATTCCATGTTGTCTTAGACAAAATTGTGTAATTGGGTGAAATAATACTTCTTTTTGAACTATCTTGGTTCTTAATAAACTTTTTCCTGGTCCTAGGATGATGCAGAAAAAGTCTTCTTATTTTTTTCTTTTCAGAGTCTCAAAACTCAACTTTCTATGTTGGTTTGTACAGGCTACCCTGATTGTAGATAATGTTCATCTTCACATACTCCCATCTATGAATCCAGATGGGTTTTCATTGAGGAGGCGTGGAAATGCAAACAATATTGATTTGAACCGAGACTTTCCTGATCAGGTATCTTTTGGCATCCTGTACTATTGGATATTGTGTTATCTTTAAGTTTGATCTGAATGTTTTTAACAAGTATAATAACAATAATCATCATGCTAGCAAGTATATAGGAGATATTAAAATACATATCAAAGATCCAAATAGAGTTTCTAAGGGAGATTCTTTTGGTTTTACAACAGTTCTTATTCCTAGAGTCATCTTAGCTACGGGACCACCATCAACAGGTCTAAACGCCCTCCTGGCTACAGCGACCTACAAATTCGGCTGACCAACGTACGAACCGGATGTTAATCGGTTACCTCATACTCATAGGAAAGAACGAATACCTCAAACCAAGTATAGAAAGAATATATAGGAACATGATAAGTATGATAATAAACATATATATACAAACAACATGACGGAAATTATTAAAATACTACATTAAAATAATTTTGCCATGCCTTAGACAGTATATAGACTTAGTTGCTCATACTAAGTACGTATACTGCCAACATGGCTCTGATACCATAAGAACCTTTCAAAAAGATTTACCACTTAGGTAATTTTAGTTACATCACTCGTCATAATATTAAAACTTGTGAGTCCACTATTGCTATTAATAATTCTTTAGAAATTATTCGTCTTCTCAAAGACAATGATATAAATCGTTATAAATCTGATTATAATTATTTGCATATTGGTTTAGTGCAAGTAGCTGTTAAGCCTCTCTTTAGAAAAGGCCTTGATATTCCTGTTTGTGTCATCCTTCGAGATGGCAGGTTTTTAAATTTTGATGATTCTTTGTTAGGAGTTTTGCAGAGTAATCTAGCTGATGGGCCAGTTTACTTTAATTGCTATCCTAACTTTTCTGTTGATATCAATGATCCTAATGTCTTGGATTCCTTAACTCTTAATGTCAAAACCAAAAATTTGAACAGTAAAATCAATACTCGTGAAATAGCTATTATTTACTGAGTCTACTATCGTCTTATGAAAACCACTCTTGCTCCTAAAGCACGCATAGAAAGCCTGAAAGGTGAGACTGCTTATGGAAGCCAACCATGAACATAGTTCTATCTTTGTTCCTCGTCTCCTAAAATGGAAAGATACACTCTCCAGCAATGATTGGCATTTTGAAAACATAACTCAACCCTTTGCGTCTCATTCTGAAAGATCTCAGATTGAAAGAGTTGTTCTAGGAGATCTTCTTTGTGTCGAAGGTCATCTTGGTCCCCTTCTACTTCGTGTCCCTCGAGAACTGTTCCCAGGCCACCTTCTTCTTCAAAAATCCCGGAGGAAGCAGACGAAGCTGACGATGAAACTATTTTTGTTGCTGACAACAGTAAAGGTAAAGTCACAGGAGTAGACTTTTCAGGTAATGTACCTAAAGTGTTCTACCAAGATATTCCTGGCAGTCCCACTGCAAGTGAAATGGAACCTCCCAAAGACAATAAACCGTCTTGGTTGCTCGGGATGCTTAAGACAAGAAAAACCTTTGAGCCCAATCCAGCCATATTGCATGAGCAATGGACTCATCCAAATAATCAGGTAAAGAGAAATTGGTATGTTGCTACATTTACTCTTTCTCAAAGAGAATCCTTTAGAGATTTATGGATGACTGATATGAGAAGAATCGGCTGTGAAATCGAATTCTTTAAATGGTTTGAAATGACTGGAAGAATTGAAAATTCGACAGTATTTGCAGGTTATCATTAATAAATGGTATACTACTTCTAATAAGATTGTTGAATCTATTACTCCTCCTCTTGAAGGAATTAACATCCCTGTTGCAGGAACAGTGATCAAAGCTTCTCCTTTTAAAGAAAAAAGTGATAAGACTAGCACTATTCTCACTGCTGCAGACATCGACCGAGTAGTAGAACAAAACAACTACTCAAACCAAATTCTTCATGTTATCTCTAGACAAATAGAAGATACAAAACCCACTCTTAGTAGAAGACCAACTCCGGTTTCTACTTCATCCAACCATAATATTGAACCTAACCCAGGATTCAAACTCCCCGAATTTTCCAAAGAAAAATTCCTAAATTATCTGACACTTTTGAAGTCACCGGAAATATTATTGACAAGATCAATGCCCAACTCAACAATTTCAACATCTCCAAAAAAGATGGAAAAACCCCAGACAAGGTTTCTACTCTTAGAGAGAAATCTGTTTCAGACATTCAGGATAAAAACATCCTTCTACAAAAGCTATCCAATGGTTGTTTTCATAATATAAAAAACTACCATAATAAACCCTCTTTCCCAGACTTGCAGTAGGAGGAAAATGCATTCTTGTCCACTTCATCTCATGAAGGAAGAAGCATTACAGAATGGAACATTGATGGTCTTGCAGAGCATCAGATCTACAACAAGCTCCATGAAATGGGAGTTGCCATCACTGCATATAAAATGCGAGGTTCAGCAGATAAAGAAGCTGCTACTATGATTGCTTCAGGTTTCACGGGAATGATAAAACATTGGTGGGACAACTACTGCAATGATGAGACCAAGCATCTCATTATTAATGCCACATCAACAGAGACAGTTGTTAAACTAGAAGGGAGCACTTAATCTACTTCCCAGGTTACAAGAGAAGATGCTTGTGCTACTCTCCTTTATCATATCGCTAAACACTTCATTGGCGAACCAAAACTATTTCAAGATAGGAGTCTCCAAATCCTAAATAATCTCAGCTGTCCAAATCTAGATAGCTTTATTTATTATAAGCATGCCTTTCTCAGCAAAGTTATGATTCGTCCAGACTGCCATTTGGATTTTTGGAAAGAACGCTTCATCAACGGACTTCCCCCACTCTTTGCTGATAAAGTAAGGACGAAGATTCAAGATCGCAATGACGATCGTATTCCTTACAGTAATTTGACGTATGGTGATTTGGTAAGCACCATCAACATTGTAGGGTTTGAACTCTGCACATATATCAAACTTAAGCACCAACTTAAGAAGGAACAGTCATCTTCAAAACGAGAACTTGGAAGTTTTTGTCGAGACTTTGGCTTTATCACTCCTTCTGATAAAGTAAAAAAGGATAAAAGTGAGAAGAAATCTAGAAGAAGAGATGATTCTACAAGGCCTAGGAAAAAGAAATCTAGGTCCAAAAAATCTAGAGATACCAAAACAGACGTTTGTTGGACATGTGGCAAGACAGGCCATAAAGCTAATGAATGTCGTTCAAAAACCAAAAAGAAGAAAATCAATCTTCTTAACATGGATGAAGAAACCAAGGGTAAACTCCTTGCTATTCTTGACGAACCTTTTTCTGAATCTTCAGGTACATCTGATGAATACAGTGATGATGAATACATTGATCTAGATTATGAATCAGATGCTAGCCAATCAGGAAAAGATTGCACCTGTACTGAAGCATTTTGTTCTTGCGACAGTACTCCTCAAACTATTAGAGTTCTTTTTGATCATTTGAAAGAAGCTCTTTTTGATGTTATTCAGCATATAGCTAATGATGAGGCTAGGAATTGTTTTCTCCTAGAACTCAAGAATATCATTCTCAACATGGACAAACCAAAATCCCATCCAGTTGTAGAACCTTTTAGCATGAAACAAATCATGAGTCGTTCAGATAACCATTCTAAACCATCAATATCCGATCTTCGTCATGAAGTATCTAGTCTCAAGGAAGAGATTAGAGATATCAAATCCCGACTATGAAAAGTCGAAATGGATGTTCTTACAAATCAAGTCCTCAAGAAGGCAACCTTACAGGAACCAGATTCAGACCATGAATCTACGCAAGATAATGAAGTTGACTTCATCAACAATGATCATCTGGCTGAACCAATAGTCACTAATACCGGTAATAATCCTTCTAGCTCGATAGCTCCAGGAGTAACGGTAATCTCTTCGATTAGACCTCAGAGTCATCATATTCTTGTTAAAATAGTTGTTAATAAACATTTTGTGATTAACAAAATTGCTTTGCTTGATAGTGGTGCAGATCGCAACTGCATTGTAAAAGGTATAGTCCCTACAAAGTATTTGCAAAAAAGTACTTCAAAATTATACTCCGCTATAGGAGAACTTTTGAAAAGTAATTATAAGCTTTCTAAAGCTCATATTTGCAATAATGACATTTGTTTAACAAATGATTTTGTAATTACTGAAGATATCATTCTTGGAATACCTTTTATCACTCAGATAAAACCTTATTTTATTGATTTAAATGGTATTAATACTACTATACTTGGAAATAATTTACATTTTCCTTTTGTTAAAACTCTTTCCCAAGATGAAAGTAACTTCATAAGGGAAAATACAGTTTTTCGTATTAATAACCTTTCACAACATATCACCTTTTTAAAGGATGAAATTCGTGTCAAGAAAATCAAACAGATTTTAAAAACCCCAGAGATGGTTACTAAAATAGCCAATCTTCAGAAAAGATTTGAAGAAGAAATATGTTTTGATTTCCAAATGCTTTTTGGGAACGCAAAAAACATATTGTTGACTTGCCATATATTGAAGGATTCAATGAACAGGCTATTACCACCAAGGCAAGGCCCATTCAAATGAATCATGAGATGATGAAATTTTGTAAGAAAAAGATTGACACTCTTTTAAAAAATAATATTATTAGGATTTCTAAATCTCCTAGGAGTTGTTCTGCTTTCTACGTTAATAAAAATGCGGAGAAAGAAAGAGGAGCACCAAGACTGGTAATCAATTATAAACCTTTAAACTCCGTTTTAAAATGGATCAGGTATCCCATACCTAACAAACGAGTCCTTTTAAAAAGGACTTTCAAAGCTAATGTTTATAGCAAGTTTGATATGAAATCAGGGTTTTGGCAAATTCAGATTTCAGAAAAAGATAAATATAAAACTGCTTTCAATGTTCTGTTTGGACAATATGAATGGAATGTAATGTCTTTTGGGCTAAAGAATGCCCCTTCTGAATTTCAAAATATCATGAATTCCATATTCAATGATTATTCTTATATGTCAATTGTTTATATTGATGATGTGCTAATCGTTTCAGAGAACATTGACTCTCATTTTAAACATTGCAACACCTTCTTCAAGATTGTTAAGAATAATGGATTAGTTGTCGGTGCCAAGAAAATGGTTCTTCCAAACCACCATCAGATTTTTAGGTCATGACCTTTATCAGGGCACTTATAAACCTATTTGCAGGGCCATAGAGTTCTCTTCTAAATTTCCAAATGAAATTCCTGATAAAACTCAACTTCAGAGGATTTTAGGAAGCTTAAATTATGTAGCTGATTTTATTCCAAAAGTCAGACATGTTTGCGAGCCATTGTATAAAGGACTTAGGAAAAATCCAGTTCCTTGGAGTACTTAACAAACTCAAGCCGTCATCCGTGTCAAAACTTTAGTCCAAACTATTCCATGTCTAGGAATCCCAAACCCAGATGCATTTATGATTGTTGAGACTGATGCGTCTGATGCAGGTTATGAAGGAATCCTTAAACAAAAAGTAGATCTTGAATCTACAGAGCAACTAGTTCGTTTTACATTCGGAATCTGGAATTTCGCTCAAAAAAATTATTCAACTGTAAAAAAGGAAGTTTTGTCTATAGTGCTATGCATCACTAAGTTCCAAGACGACCTAATCAATAAAGAATTTTTATTAAGAGTAGATTGTAAATCTGCTAAAGAAATCTTGCAAAAAGATGTTAAAAACCTTGTTTCAAAACAAATATTTGCTAGATGGCAAGCTCTACTATCTAGCTTTGATTTCAAAATTGATTTTATCAAAGGAGAAGATAATTCTCTACCAGATTTTCCAACTCATGAATTCTTGCAAGGAAAACATGAGGCCATTTAGACCAAACACTCCTTCCAAAGGAGACAACCTCCCACAAGCAAAAATGGCTAGACTATTTATCCATCCTTCTTTAACCCCAGCAAAAGCTGAAACTTCACAATGGCCTGAACTAACCTTCCAAAACAAGTTCACAGGTCTAGCCGATTTTCCAAGGCTACCCTCTCCTTCCCAACAGAAGTTTCCGAGACTTCCTTGTCCACCTCAACCAAAGTTGATCAATCTTAGACCAACAAAGCCCTTGTTCTGAACAAGGAACATCTTCCAACTCCATTCAAACCAAAAAGAGCTATACTATGAAAACACCTGAGTCTTTCGCCCAAGCTGTTAACCCTGAGTTAACCAAAACCATCCCTTCCAAACCAATCCCAAAAGAAGAATCTTTTGAATTTATTGTTTCACAGGTATTGCCTATAATGGCTGTCAAAAAAGAATACGGAAATGTAGATATAGGAGTCCTAATTAGACCTTGTTACACAGATTCCAATTATGTAGATACTGATAATCCATTTAAGACCAAAAGATTCTATGAAGTCATTTTTACTGATACGGATTCAATAGAAATTGAGCATTCTAGAGATGCAAACAATTATATTAATTATTCAAGGTTTACTATCAAGAAAATCTTGGATCCATTCGAATGGTTTGCAGACCATCTACATACTCCCATTGCTTTGACGATGACCCACAGGCCACATACTTAAACTAGTATGATTATAAGGCAGCATGGATGAATTTCCTTTATTTGAGACCAAGACATACTTGGTTTGTAAAATATAGTCCAAGCATTATCAAAGCACCCATCCCCAGATGGTTCTACGAATGGTGTAACTTATTTTGAGGAATTGAGAAAATTCTCCCCCAACAATTTCTCAATAGGTTTGAAGAATTTCAAACCAAAGAAGAAATTACTACTCTACCAGCGCATATTAAATTATGCAAATATTATATTCAAAAAAGGATATCTTATATTATTTCTTGGAATTTCTTCAAGAATGATTTTGAAAGAATCCAATATTTGTGTAAACAAATTCAAGTCAAAGGTTGGATTCCCAAACAACCAAATACTAAGGTCCAAGAAAAGACAAAATCTTCTACAAAGAGTTCATCCAAAGCAGCTCTCAAACAAAAATTGAAGGAAGCATTGGATAACATGAAAAAGTATGAAGAACACCAGGCCATGAAAATGATTGAAGATGCAGCTTCCACAGAAAGCAACAATGAAGACAATGGTGACATGTGTAATCCTAAAGGTTTAGCCTTAGCTTACATGGACCCTGATTATGAATAGGAAAAAGACCCTTGTGGAAAAATAGAGGCAAAGCCGAAATTATTTTTCCATATAGTGACATTTTACTATTCTAAATTAGCATCCAATGAGAAGTTACAAGACAAAACACTTTTGAGAAAAGATGTTCCATTATATCTCTTTAGTCAAAAAGAGATTCCCAATCAGTCACTTTTGAAAAAGAAGTGAGCCCTAATGTTTTCCACAATGAGAAAATTATTCTCCACTATCTTAACAAAAGAAGTAGACCCCTTCTTTTGCTGGTAACATCCAAGCCTTACACTTGTATGCCTAAGAAATAAAGACTACCTCTTCTTCTTCTATATAAGGAGACTTTGATTTACACTTAGAGGCATCAGAAAATTTTCAATATTATTCTGAAAACCTCTCTCTCTATTTCCTCTTGTAAGCTATGTTTGAAGATATTCAATAAACGTCAGTTTCTTGTAAGTTCTTCTATTTTAATTTCGCATTACTTAAGATCCTTCTTATGGTATCAGGGCCTTAAGAAGGATCTTAAGTAATGCGGAATTAAAATAGAAATAACTTACAAGAAACTGACGTTTATTGAATATCTTCAAACATAGCTTACAAGAGGGAATAGAGAGAGAGGTTTTCAGAATAATATTGAAAATTTTCTGATGCCTTTAAGTGTAAATCAAAGTTTCCTTATATAGGAGAAGAAGAGGTTGCCTTTATTTCTTAGGCATACAAGTGTAAGGCTTGGATGTTACCAACAAAATGAGGGGTCTACTTCTTTTGTTAAGATAGTGGAGAATAATTTTCTCATTGTGGAAAACATTAGGGTTTACTTCTTTTTCAAAAGTGACTAATTGGGAATCTCTTTTTGACTAAAGAGATATAATGGAACATTTTTTCTCAAAAGTGTTTTGTCTTGTAGCTTCTCATTCGGTGCTAATTTAGAATAGTGAAATGCCACTATATGGAAAAATAATTTCGGCTTTGCCTCTATTTTTTCACAAGGGTCTTTTTCCTATTCATAATCAGGGTCCATGTAAGCCAAGGCTAAACCTTTAGGATTACACATGTCTTCACTGTTGCTTTTTGTGGAAGCTGAATCTTCAATCATTTTCATGATCTGGTGTTCTTCATACTTTTCCATGTTATCCAATGCTTCCTTCAATTTTTGTTTGAGAGTTGCTTTAGATGAACTCTTTGTAGAAGATTTTGTCTTTTCTTGGACCTTAGTATTTGGTTGTTTGGGAATCCAACCTTTGACTTGAATTTGTTTACACAAATATTGGTTTCTTTCAAAATCATTCTTGGAGAAATTCCAAGAAATAATATAAGATATCCTGTTTTGAATATAATATTTGCATAATTTAATATGTGCTGGTAGGGTAGTAATTTCTTCTTTGGTTTGAAATTCTTCAAACCTATTGAGAAATTGTTGGGGGAGAATTTTCTCAATTCCTCCGAATAAGTTCCACCATTCGTAGAACCATCTGGGGATGGGTACTTTGATAATGCTTGGACTATATTTTACAAACCAAGTATGCCTTGGTCTCAAATAAAGGAAATTCATCCATGTTGCCTTATAATCATACTAGTTATAAGTTTGTGGCCTGTGGGTCATCGTCAAAGCAATGAGAGTATGTAGATGGTCTGCAAACCATTCAAATGGATCCAAGATTTTCTTGATAGTAAACCTTGAATAATTAATATAATTGTTTGCATCTCTAGAATGCTCAATTTCTATTGAATTCGTATCAGTAAGAATGACTTCATAGAATCTTCTGGTCTTCAATGGATTATCAGTATCCGTATAATTGGAATCTGTGTAACAAGGTCTGATTAGGACTCCCGTATCTACATTTCCGTATTCTTTGTTGAGAGCCATTTAGACCAAACACTCCTTCCAAAGGAGACAACCTCCCAAAAGCAAAAATGGCTAGACCATTTATCCATCCTCCTTTTAACCCCAGCAAAAGCTGAAACTTCACAAAGGCCTGAACTAACCTTCCAAAACAAGTTCACAGGTCTAGCCGATTTTCCAAGGCTACCCTCTCCTTCCCAACAGAAGTTTCCGAGACTTCCTTGTCCACCTCAACCAAAGTTGATCAATCTTAGACCAACAAAGCCCTTCGAACAAGGATTACACCACAACCCTAGATTAGTTGGTGTCAGCTTTATGAATCATCATTCCCACAGTGGTAAACAAAAATATCATCCCAAAATCTGTGAATAATTCAGGCTTTAAGTCTAAAGAACCAGAACAAACAGGAAACTAGTGAAGTACAAAACACTTATACTCATCCCTGACTTGTTTTTCCTTGATGTTGATAAAATGAAGAGTTTAGAAGCTCATGAAAAAGGAACGGAACAAGTTCAAAAGGAGTTCTTCAACTATTAGTAGTCTACTGATTAACTTTAAAAAAATAATAATGAACTAGAATATTCAAAGAAAGGGACTTGGAGTCACTGCAGCATGATCAGTTCTCTGGTGTAGTAAAAAATCGTCAGATGTATGAGCTTCATGATGTAAATTAGACTTATCATATGTCAAGGGAGAGGAACACGATCATCATTAGTTCCACTGCACTAGTATTAGATTCTTATTTGGCTATAAGCTTAAATTAACTGGAAGCTTAACAAAGGCAAAAGTGAGTAGGATTATTGCAATTTCTAAAAAAAAGAAAGTCTTAAGATGTTCTTAGAGGATAATTTGCACTGGTTAGTGGTTAACCTGGTATAATCTCGACAATTTTGATACACGTTCCTTATAAAATAAAAATAATGTAGGCTGTATTCATCAAAAGGAAATGTAGGTTATAATCTTATCTTCAAATAATTGATCCCAGAAAAAAAAAAAGAGTAATGTCTCGATTATTGACATTATTTAGCAATCAATAAGGACTTTGATCATTACTTAGTGCCATAATTTTTTTCCATATAAACTATAGAATTCGTCGTCTTGTCCTGTTTCTTGTTGAAAAGGCAAAGAAAGGGGAGCGGTTGCTGATTCACATCCTTTGGTGAAGTCTAGAAAATGTTGATTCAAATATTCTCTCAACATTCTTTGTAGTAACTTGAGTTCCAAAATGTGGTTCAAATTCCCTTTTATTGATCTTTTCCATATGGTTTATTGTGAGACTTTGGAAGTTGGCCTTTGAGATCAAATTCAACTTAAAATGTAGATCGCATGTCCTCTAAGTTTCTTAACCTTCAAATTGAAATTAAAAGCTTGTTCGGATTATGTTAACTTCAATGGGCTACTCTTTGTTGTGTCACAAACCCACTTCTTATTGAAATGCTGCTCTTGTTTTTGAATTTGGTTCTTATCCTCTCTTCTATGTATACTAATAATACCAAGGATTAACTGCTATGAGATGACACAGTTCTTTCACATGAATGATGATCCTGGTGCACATCAACCTGAAACAAAAGCCATCATGCGTTGGTTGGAGGAGATACGCTTCACAGCATCTGCTAGTTTGCACGGGGTAAACATGCAGATACTCTTTCATCTAATTATGCATTGCATTAGAATGTCCTTGCTCCTTTGTTTATATCATAGTTAAGTAAGAGTAATGTGGCTTTTGCACGTGTAGCGAAGTAAATTATTTTGCAATTTCTAATCTTTCCATGTGTCACTTTAGCTACATTTTAGTAGTTGTGGTGACTGTTTAACTTATGGTCATTTCTTTTTGGCTGCTGAATGACGTTTGAGTATGAAGTTTCCACTTTCATATAAAGCACGAGTAGTCATGATTATCCTTGTTCCACCTATGCAGCTTCAAATGGCAGAGCTAATGGATTAGTTCAAATAATGAAGCTTCAGCTGATAAGTAACTTATAATGTATAATTATTTTTTGATCATAAGGAATTTCAAAATGGATGATGATATAGGTGTCGAGAGGAATTCTCAGAAGAAAATCTGTGATAAAGTGATAATACTTTATAAAGGAAAAAAGTGAAGAAAATTTGTGATAATAAAACATCTTACTATAAGGGAACTGCTTGCCCAGTCCTTTACAATATTGTTGGTTCTTTAGGGATAATAAAGTTTTTTTTTCATTGCTTCATTAATATGAAAATGTTGGAGAAGTTCACATCGGGAGTTAATAATATTGTTCTATTTCAACAGGGAGCACTTGTAGCAAATTATCCATGGGATGGAACAGAGAACAAAAAGTGAGTCTCTGATGGCAGTTTGTTATCCTTCAAATTTTAAGTATTTCGATAAGAGGCTCGATCTGTTTAGAGGACCATGCTTTAGTTATTTGGTTTGCTTTCGTATTTATTGATATCCCGAGTCTCTAGTTGTCTTCAGATACTTTCTAAATTTTCATGCCAACCCTAATTTACTGATAATTTTCAAGACATATGTACACATCATTTTCAGAAAATATTATTATGGCTGTCCAGATGATGAAACATTCAAATACATGGCTAGCATCTACAGTCGTTCCCATCATAACATGTCTCTAAGTGAGGAGTTTCCAGGAGGAATTACAAATGGTGCATATTGGTAAATAATGGAGATAATCCAATTAAATTTATCATGTTAAAATTCCAGGTTTAGAACTCCTTCGAGGCTTTATTTTTTTCTGCTGCTTCTGCTGTTGCTTACAAAACATAGTTTCTTTTGCTTCTTCCTGCAGGTATCCAATCTATGGAGGCATGCAAGACTGGAATTACTTACATGCTGGTTGTTTTGAACTTACTCTAGAGATTAGTGATGACAAATGGCCTAATGCGAGTGAGGTTAGATCTCAGTTTGCATCAATATAACTTTAAGTTGGTGAAAATGCATGACTCTTGAAGGGTCTTCCGCATCCATCTACATGATTTATCTTCGGAATCTATCCTCTTCATTTAAGCATCTGTGTATTGGCAATAGCCTCCTCCTTAATTCTGATCATGTGATTTTGCAATTATTAATTGGATAATTTGATGGAAAACCTTTTCTGCGTTAACTTCTGTGGGTTATTGCTCGAGCATATATGTAGATGGTGAATATGGTAATCTCTAAGTAATCAAATTACTTCTTCCATTTATATCACAAAATGAGAAGTATTTTAGTATGGCAGCGTGTTAGGTGGGGGGAAAATGAACCTTACCTCTGACTTTGGGGTTTAAATTAGTATACCGTGTAACTGGGAACTTCTAGTGAGATGGCTTGCTTTAGTCTGATCATAAAAGAGAAAGACACTTTGGTGAATAAGAGTATAGTTTCTAAGTGGAGTCCCGTTTGGGTGATACCCTTTCCTGTGTTCTCATCATACTTCATACTCTGTTCTGCATGGCGTCCACAATGCTACACCTGTTTATATCCAAGTATTTGTTTATTTGCAGCTTCCTACTCTTTTTGAGTACAACAAGATGAGTATGCTAAATCTTGTCGCAAGCCTCGTGAAGGTAATTTCATCTCATCTATCATTTTGCACTTCTTGACTTTAGGAAATGTTTTATTTTCTGAAAATCTCTCTTAGATTTACTTTTCTTTACTTAGATCAACTACTATCTCTATTATCATCATCATCATAATACTACTACTGCTACTACTTTTGTTTGAGCAAAGTTATTAAGGTAAGAGTTGAAGCTTGTTAATGTGTTCTAACAGAGGTTGTCCCACGTGGAGTCTAAATTGTGCTGGAGAATTTTAACTTTTAAAATATATAAGTGGGTGCCTTGGTACCTTTCTTTATTTGATAATGAAGTAGGTCCCTTGGTACTTCTTCTGACATTTTGGTAAAGTATTGAAAAATGAAGAGACATCATGTCTTTTTAAAAAAATGGAAACAATCCTAAAGAATGAAGCAGGACAGGAAACTAGAAAAGGACGAGGTTCTTTAAATATATTGAGATTTTTATTATGTTAATTACTAAACAGAGATATTTGAGATTATTTGTTTCTTTAACTTCCCAGACCCCATTTACGGGATCACAATGGGTATTTTGTTGTTTATGTGACTAGCTGTGTGCCATCATGTCACATTCGGTAACCAGAATTGGGATGAGTTTGACTTTGATACCATGTAAAGAAATGAACCTTGGGGCTAATTCAATCCCAAAAGTTAGCTCATAAGTTGAGAATTGCCTAAGACCAAATAACGAAGTCGATCCCACATCCCACAACTGATGTGGGACAACACCCACAAAACATGATATCAATCGCAAATGTACCCTAGAGTTGTAAGAGTCTCTTCTGGCAGATCAAATTGGCATTCTTTCTTTCTGATTGATTTCTTTTGCAGACTTATGCTTCACATTAAACTTGATTTAATCTAATATAGACAGGAATACACGGAAGGATTTTCTCATCAGATGAGGGCAAGCCTTTATCTGCCTCGATAGCTATAAAAGGGCTAAATTCCACGGTGCGTTTTTCATTTTCAAATCCTTTTAATCATTGTTTGAAGTTGTGAGATATATTCTCAATTTGATGTGATATCACCATGTGGTTCTGATAGAATTGTGTGTTGATATCAATATCAGGAACTTCATCTTTAGAGTATTTCTGACACTCATCTAGGCCCTTGTAATTACTTCAGCTCTATTCTTTTAGATTATATGGAAAAAGTAATATTGCAGGTTCATCTTATTTTATTCTGCAGAAACCCCATTTTCCTGTTGCCTGTAGTTTTTGTTTTGTTTGTTGATTGGTTCTTCTTTTTCTTTTTCCTTTCTCTATTTCCTTTTTTTGGTGGTTTCTTTTTTCTGCTCTTCTCCTTTGTTATCGGGTTGGGGAATAACAGGAAGTTGAAGGCATCAAGGGGGAACTCCAAACTCCTTTGTTTGGAGTTCGGCCGTTTTTTTCCTTTAGCTAACTTTTCACATACTGGCTATTTATTTATTCCATGTCATGTGTGACTCCATCTTTGGTCTAGTTTAAACTCTGGCATTAAATGGGCCTTGTGATGGACAATTCATATCTCTACGACAATTATCTAACTGTTCCTGCCATTTTCTTCAGATACATGCAAGGGAAACATTAGCCGATTACCACCGCTTGCTGGTGCCTGAGGGAAAATATGAAGGTAACCACAGATTAAAGCAATAAAAACTCTTTTTTATTACTTTTCAAAAGGGAAAATAATACCTTATGCTTTCTCATAAATAGGATAAGAAATTTAAACAAATTGTTACTGTTCTTTTTGAAGAGTATAAAAGAGCTCAGAGTGAAGCCAAGTCCCTTTTTTTTGCAAAACCTGAGCTTTAGACGGCTCTTCCCAAAAGCTAGACATGTGAGAAAGGGAGAATGAAATGGATGAACTATCATGAAAAAATAAAGAAAAGGGTGGTAAAAATCTGGTTAAATAAATTAATGACTATACTCGACAAGCTTTGACATAAAATAGGACGATTAAAAGAGGGAGATGTTATTTTGATCAATTGCTCAACTCGTATCATGGCTGGCTTGACAGATCTCCATATATACGTCCAAGGCTTATACCTTAGGTATACTCCGTAAATTAAGTGTGGAGGAGTAAAAATATTTCGATGAAAAAAAGATAGTTATATAAACTTGTGGTCTAAATGGAATATCTGTAGAGGTCTTAAATAGCTGGTCGATGTTTGTACATTTGCATCAGGTCGATATTTCACCAGAGTTTTTCTTAGGTTTGCGTAGTGATTGTATATAAGTATAGGGATATGTTTAAGATTTAAAGAACTTCTAACTTCTCCTAAAAAAGATAAATTATCTGGTATTGGAGGGAGGCGGGTGAACATTCAGTGTGAAATTAGCTCGGGATAACACTCAGCCATCCGCTCATCTCCGATGACATTAAATGGGGGAAAATAGATATTGAAGATTCAATTAGCCAATCGTTTGAATAGTTTTTTTCGTAAGCTAGAATTTCATGTAAATATTGCTACACTATTTCAGCCTTACTTGTATCAAACTTATCACAGTTATTAACTATAGTCTCTATGAGAGGAGTGGTTTTACAAAAATCTTATCAATTAAGTTACTACTAACAATCTGGTATGTACATAAAATACGGTAGAAGTTGGATGTTGCTTGTGTCTAATTGCAAAACGCTTCATTCTTTTGCGTGGATTAATCCTGAAACCTCAATTTGCAGTGATCGCGACAATGCCAGGATACAAGTCAAGGAGTACGAGCATTATGTTGGGGGAAGAAGCAATGACAGTGGATTTTGTTATGGATCCAGTTATCACTCCCATAAATAGCTTTTTGCAAAGGGGATGGAGTTGCAGCTTGCCAGGTCCTCATTTAGAAGTTTTTTTCATTTTGGTTTTGGTATTAGTTTCAGTATTCCTTTGCTTTTTATTAAAGAGGAGAGTAGTTTTAAACTATCCAAAACAGAGACAGACAAAAAGGTCTCTTGGGGTATGAAGTTTAACACACACGTTTTCGCGTTACGATATTTGTAAGACTGAAAAATTATATATTTATGATACTAATAGTGAAAAAGATGATCATCATTTTCCTATAGTTTGTTCCTTGTGATTTTTCATCGCTTTCTAATGAAGATGACTTCATTTAGCGAGACCTCTGGTTAAGCTTGGCTCCTCTTTAGTGGTGCCTCCTCCATTACTGGTTTTTCTGCGATATTATAACAGGCGGAAGGCAAGAATAACAAGGTTATTTCTGTCACTAGTGGGAAAATTAAGAGTTGATTTATTAGACGGTCATTCAATTACTTATTATCTTAGAAAGTCATTTATTTTTATTTCAATTTTCTTCAAAAGAAAAAAAAACTTTTTTTTGAGATACTAACTAGTAGAGTAGTAGTTGACCAACAAGGGTTGTGTTGTAGTGACAAGTACTCCTTCATCCTTAACTAGAAGTCTTGAGTTCATGTGCCCCTAGATACAGAAACGACTTTGTTAGGGAGCGTTTTACCCTCTAATGTGGGACTTTTTGACATGAATCTAAATTCAGTCGGACTCTAATATGGATACCGAACATAAAGTGGGAAACAAAAAAGACTATTAGTTTAGTGACGATCTGAAAAATCAACTCGAAAAGTTGAAAGAAATCAAGGAGACAAATTAGTAAAACCAATTGAAATGCACCACTGAAGTCTTGATTCAACTTTTTTTTTTGGTTGGGGGGGGGGGGGGGGGGGGGGNGGTCGTTGTTTAGAAGGAAAAAGAATTGCTGAAACTAATTACACCTCATTTAGTATAAGATTGTGTATATAGTTGGGCTCTACTGTGATTATATAATCACGCATGGAAAATTTTAAAAAAAAGATTGTTTATTTTAGCAGCACGTTTAATAACTTCCTAATTATTACTAGGATACCATTTAATTAATTAATAGAGTAGTTGGTATGTTCCTAATCAATGTGGATTGATTATTAATTAATTCACATAGCTAATTACTTATTTTAAGTCCACATATCTGTAATTCAAGATCTTCACTTGTCCTTTTACTTCCTTTTTTTTTTTTCAATTGGCCATGCATGGTTACCAATTACCATTGTGCACTCAAAAGTCTAACTTGATGGCCCAAATGACATTAATTGCTGCCAAACTTGTGTACTATTTTTTTGTCTTCTTTTTGACATTTTAAACATGCATAAGCATGGGGTGTTCTCATATAATGGCCTCAAAACACACCTACCCATTCACTTTGAGGCGTTAAATGGATGAATTGAGCTAAATTTAGATGGATCAAAAGTTATTTGGGCTTATAGGTTAAAAGGCCCTCATAATCAATTCATCTAATTCTTATTAAGTTAAAACTGCTTTGTTTATTCTATTATATTTTTCTTATTATCATGACAATGTATAATATATCAATTAAAAATTAAATGTGTAGCTTTTTGGCCATAGCAATAAAGGTAAGGAGTCTAAACAAATTGAGATGATTTTTGGTTGCTCTCAAATGGTCAAGAGTCATGATTCTATTCCATCACTTGAGAGAATAAGTACCATTTGAAGAAAAAAAAAAGTGTCTTTTTATAATTGTGTAAAGTAACTTTTTTATTTTATTTTTGGGTACATAATTGTTTAAGTAACTTTTGGAATTTTATATCATCAAAATGAATTTCTCTTGCCTATTTTTAATTAAAGAGTTGCAAGTTCGAACGTATCCATTTATTGTGCCATCACATGACAATTTGGTAACAACTATTGAGATTCACACAACTTTTAATTTGCCCAACTCCATTTGAGACACAGATTTTAATAGCTTAGTCGGATGACTATGTAAGCTTTCGTTAGTGAGAGTTGGATTCGCCTTTTTTTTTGTAATTTTCTCTCCCAACCCCTTTCGACAAATGTGGCTTTGTTACTATCCAAAACATATTAACACGTGAAATATGTCTTTTATTTGCACTTATTATTAACCATGATAATAATAATTACTAATATATATTATGTTAATTTAATACTCAATCATGATAAATTAATTAGTATGATTAGGTATAAATATTTGATGGGTGCAAAATTTTTCCATAAAAAAATAGTCCCTTTCTTAAAGAACAAGTCATAAAGTGAATACTACATAGTTTGAAAAATGAATAGTTATACTTCATCAATGACTTTCACCCTTAAAAAATCAATTGTCATAGTCAAGTGACAAAAAGATAAGTTTGACAAAATACACACCATCCCTTTATAACAACCTTATAACTACGGCATCGATATTCACTCCGTTTTAAAATAAATGATGTTTAGATATTAAGAAGAAATTAAATTTACTCTTTCAAAATTTACCTAAATCATAATATAAATGGAGTTTTACACCTTAAAGAATCTCTGCTTTCATCAAAATATTTTAATAAAGATAAACTAGTAAGTAATATCTTAAAGAATATAATGCGACTAAAAAACATTATTTATTTTGAAACGAAAAGAATATAATATATTATCTTGTCTTTTTATTTGGAATCTTCTTTTGAAAGCAATTAATGGTTGTCAGTGAACATGACAAGAATAGGAATAAATTAAAAAAATTGAGGACTGCATGCATAGTTGTTTTTCCCAATTTATGGCATCAATCTTTTTTGAGTCAATCAAACTTTAAACTTTTTGCTTCTCTTGTTAGAGAAAAAGACTTTTATATAATTTAGTAATTTATGGGCTCCAGTTTTGGTGTAGGTAGGTCCTATTATATCAGTCAATATCAATTTGTATCATGTATATTATATTGTATGTTTACATCTAAAATAAGGATAAAAATTCAACATATTTTTTTTTAAAAAAATCAAATATATTAAAGTTGATGCAAAATATTTGATGGTGGAGTAAATGGCACGTAATTAGATGCAAGAGCAGTTAAAATAGAACAAGTCCACCTTTCTATACTAATTTTTGTTCCTATTTTATATTTCGATATTTGTCAACTATTAACTTTGCATATTTCTTAAAAAGCTATAAATAGAAGGATATTTTACTATATAATCCTTTGAATATACGATTTTCGTCGATTTTTTAATTATCATGATTTTTTTTTTAGAGTTCAACTATAAGAACTTTGACTAACATTTTATAATGTTATTTTTCATCATATTGATATGCAAAAAATGCTATTTATAATACTTTTATATAATTTTTGAATATCTAATTTTTTTGTTTAAAATATCGAATTAATATACTCTAATTTAACTTTGAAATTGGTCAAATTGACTTTTGAAAAACGCAACATGACAATTAAAAGTGAATGGAGGGAGTAATAAGTACAATGTCTTGGAAAATGTAATTGAGAAGTGACTATATTAATTAATGATAAGGATAAATTAGGAACTAAGTGTTAAATTATCTATTGATTTTATAAAGTGGACAAGTATTGTTGAACATTCCAAAATAGTATAGTGGACAGCTATTGTTGAACGGAGAAAATATTTGTCCACTAAGCAAAGACTTGATTATTTTTATTGAATTGTCCTTATCAAAGTCACTTTAATACTTATTTTTAATTGTTTTTTTCTCGTAATAAAGTGTTAGGGTGAAACTCAATAAGGATAAAATAAGAATGATGTCATTAAATAATTATCAAATAAGAAAATATGATATTTCTTTTGAAACAGATTAAAAAAGAAAAGAGTGATGAGTTATGATTGAGAGAGTATGTCTCAAAATACTAGTCATTTTAAAAATTCAAGACAAATTCATTTCTTTTCTATTTTTCCTTTACTAGCAAGTATTCTTTTAAGACTACAAATAACTTACATCATCACACAAATAGAGTAAAATATTCAGTAAAGAGAATCATTTCTTAAACATAAAAAAAAGATAAATAGTCAAAATTTCCTCCTAGCAATTATTTTCTCAAGGACATGTAAATAAAAAAAAATATGATAAGTATTTTGATATAAAGAAAATATTTGTGAAAAAATTTCGCTATCAATTAAAAATAATAATTTAAAGTAATTTTCAGACTTAGTATGTGTATCCAAATTATATACATCCTAAGCATTACCTAAAAATGTTAAAAAACTGTGAGTGAACACTTAATTCCAACTCTCATCATACAATTAATTAAACATTAAAAAATAAACAGTATTTAATAGAAAAGATAAAATAAATACACAATAATAAATTATTTATTAATTTTTTAAACTTGATAAGTATTGTTGAAATTTCGATTATCCCTTAAAATAGTATAGTGAACAAGTAAGATAGATTAAGAAAGTAATTAATTAAAAGGTTATTTGAAAGAAAAGGTCATGGGAAGGATCATTTAAAAAAAAATAAAAATATGAAAATAAGAGAGAGAAACATGAGGTCAGAAATTGAAACATTGAGTGATTAAGTCCTCGCCAACAAAAATAAATTTCAGATAGTCAACTAATTAAATTGTCCTTATTTTTCAAAGTGAGAAGGATCAATTATCTGTTGGGTATTAATTGTCCTAACTTTCTTACCATAAATAGGTTTTTCTTTTAGGAAAAAGTTTTGGATTGGCTAATCCTTTTCTTGTAGGAAAAGGTTTAGGATTCTATAAATATAAGTTTGTTCCTTCTAACTTAATTAGCATTCACAATGTAGTCTTAGGGTATTGAGAGTTTCGATTATGGGGGAGAATTTGTGAACCTACTTGTATTCCAAGTGAATTGGTTGAGGTTATTTCTCTCTATATTTTGTACTCTTGTAATTATAGTGTATTGCTCATCTCTTTTGTGGACGTAGATCGATTGACCGAACCACGTTAAATCTTTGTGTCTTTTGATGTGTTTCTCGTTTGTCTTCTTACTCATGGTCTTTCGAGGTTTGCTTTGCTAGCTTCCGCATTACACCTGCTTTTATTTGCCTTGAGTTTCTTACCATAAATAGGTTTTCCTTTTAGTAAAAGGAAAACAAAATATCTTCATATTTGGCTAGTCTTTTTCTTGTAGGAAAATGTTTAGGGCTCTATAAATCAAGACTCTTTCCTTCTAACTTAATTAACATTCACAATGTAGTAGTTTTAAAGGCTTTGAGAGTTTTGGTTAGGGGGAGAATTTGTGGGACACAAGCTTGATACGCTATCACTTATGTGAACCTTCCATGTATTTCAGTGAATTGGTTGATGTTATTTCTCTCTATATTTTGTACTCTCATATTTATAGTGGATTGCTCATCTCCTTTGTGGATGTAGGTCGATTGACCAAACCACTTTAAATCTTTGTGTCTTTTGGTCTATTTCTCGTTTGTCTTATTAGTCGTGGTCTTTTGAGGTTTGCTTTGCTAGCTTCCGTATTACACCTGTTTATTTAGGTCCTAACAAGTGGTATTAGAGTCATGGTTCAAGGATGAAACCATGTTAGAGATGAGTGTTCTTCTTGGCGGGTGTAGTTCTCGCCACAACCTTTTTGACAGTAATAAAGATCTTTGTTGGAGAAATTGTTTCAGAGAGGTTCTCTGTGTCGAGACGTAGATTTGATGGAGGAGATTATGGAGAAGAGATGCAAGATCCTAAAGATTATGTGAAGAAAGTGGACAAACTTATTTTGTTAGAAATTCAGGCCAAAGGGGAGATTTGTTGGCATTTATTTTCCCTGATTTCTTACCATAAATAAGTTTT
Organism: Solanum stenotomum; assembly: GCF_019186545.1. Classification (NCBI taxonomy): domain Eukaryota; kingdom Viridiplantae; phylum Streptophyta; class Magnoliopsida; order Solanales; family Solanaceae; genus Solanum; species Solanum stenotomum. Next base: position 10,258,322 of record NC_064283.1, on the reverse strand, counting down.
TCTTTTAGGAAAATGTTTTAATATTTTACTAGTCCTTTTATTGTAGAAAAAGTTTTAGGACTCTATATATATAAGTTTGTTCCTTCTAACTTAATTAGCATTCACAAATGTAGTCCTAAGGTTTTGAGAGTTTCGGTTATGGGGGAGAATTTGTGAACCTACTTGTATTCCGAGTGAATTGATTGAGGTTATTTTTCTATATTTTATACTCTCATAATTATAGTGGATTGCTCATCTCCTTTGTAGACGTAGATCGATTGACCGAACCACATTAAATTTTTGTGTATTTTGGTGTGTTTCTCGTTTGTCTTCTTACTCATGATCTTTCGAGGTTTGTTTTGCTAGCTTCCGCATTACACCTACTTATTTTCGATCCTAACATTATCTTAGAAGTCTTGATTATTTTTCCAAGTCAAAACTATATACATTATGTCCTTGTGGATAAGATCGAATTTCACAGAAGTGATATAATTTACAAATAAAGAAACCTAATAAATACTGGAGAGTCCATCCCTACTAATAAATATAAATATAAATATATTTACGTGTTCTTTTCTTTTCCAATAAAATAATAGATAGCATTACGTGGATTATTTTTAGTATTATCTATTGTAAGGATATTTTTCATGTATTTGGATATTTTTATACAATTCTTGATTATCGATATTGACATGCTAAAGCTATACAAATGTAAAATACCGACATATATATTATTAAACATCATATAAAGTTATTCAGGAATTAATAACGTAATTTATATAAAACAATACCGATTTATACAAAACTATTTTTTTTTTTAATCATCATTTTCAAATACACCACAAATTTTGGATGCAGTTGAAAAAGAAGAAAGGCCAAAAAGAAGAAGGACACGTGTCGTTATCTCAACGGTTGGATGATAAAGTTCTGCACTTTTTTTAGTCGTTAGTCGTTTTTCCTATTTTCATTGTGAGTCGTTAGTCGTTTATTTCAACCACTAATCCTTTTTCGCGGCGACTTTTGATTTAGCGGTTCCTACGTGGCGACTTCCTATTGGTTGTCTGTTTTAAATTGCGCGCCGTCCAAATCCCGAAGTCCAATTATTACATACAAAATTATTTTCTGTTTTCAATATTTTTAATTTTTTTTTTTTTGAAGTTTTAAATTAACAACAGCTAGTTGAGATAGTCAGTCAACTCATTGTTTTTTTAATTAAATAATTATTTCTTTTAGAGGTTTAATATAAGTAATCAGTTTTTGTCAAATTTTCTTTTGCTGTAAAAGGAGAGTTGATTGTGATAATAGCTTTTGCTTTTATTCTTGAGTTCACTATTTATCGAAAACAATCTTTTTATCCACAAATAAAGAAGTAATATTTGCTTATATTACATTTTTTTTCAAATCTCACTAGTAAAAATATACTGACTTTGGTATTGTAATAGTTGTTTGAAAAAACATAGAAAATAGTAAGGACAAATTAAAAAAAATTTCATTCAAGACCGTAAAAGACTACTTTATATGATAATGGATAAAAGAAAATACAATAAAGTAGAAAATAATTATTTTCATATATCTTTTTAGTTCTTTTTTTTTTCTTTATGTAAAACACATATTAACTCGCTATTAAATGAAACAACCCAAATAAAGCGGAAGGAATATAAAAGATTCATATAGTCAACTCTTGTTTTAAGTTGCGATTATAACAATCAAATAAATTTTGAAAAAATGATAATTTGAGCTTCATATGAAAAAAATCAGATTGTCGAATCTCAAATGCCTGTCAACAATATTATTCAATACCGCAAATAAATATTTTACCAAGAATCGAGGTGTACACAAGCTGACCTACTCACCATATTTATTTATTTCTGAGGAAAAAAAAAAACTCCATTAGTCAAAGTTGGAAAACAAAAAATCTTTAGTTTCAACTTTTTTGACATTCTTTAGTTTCCCTTTTCATTTTATATAAAATAATAATAATTAGTATAATAGAAAAAAAGTTGATTCTTGGTGTATATGGTTGTCATAATACACGGAGACAATTTTTCTATATATACATAGAGCGGTTGCCTAAATGTCATATAGTTTTCTTCTCTCTGTAAATCACTCTGTATATTTTTAAAACTTTTGAGGTTTTATTTCTCAGCTCCCCCCTAAATCTGTAAGTTCTTTGTTTCTTCATGCAAATCCCTTTATGGGGTTCTTAAATTTATGTTCTTTTTCATGTTTATAGCTATTCTGCATCTGGGGTTTGTTTAATTCTGTCAAAATCTCTACTTTCTTGAATAGATCATGTGTTTGACTTGGGAAAAATTGTAACTTTCTTGAAATTTTGTGTTAGAGTTTTGGATACTTGAGGTTAATACTGGGAAATTTTGTTACTTTCTTGAATTTTTTGTGTTGGGATTTTGGATACTTGGTGACAAGACTGGGAAAGTTTGTTACTTTCTTGAATTTTTGTGTTGGGATTGTGGATACTTGGTGTTAAGACTGGGAAAGTTTGTTACTTTCTTTTATTTTCGTGTTGGGTTTTTGGATACTTGGTGACAAGGCTGGGAAAGTTTGGGACTCTTTTGGATTTTGTGTTGAATTTTTAGATATTTGGTGAGAGGGCTTTCTGATTTTGATTATTTTTTCAGGTGAAGCTTTTTCTCTTGTTGGTTTTTATTCTGTGATGGCGGTGAAGACTAATGGAGTTGTTGATGGTATTTTGCCGGAGGAATTGATGAAATTGCTCTTATCATTAGCTACAAAATGGGGGGATGGGTTAGATCTAAAGAACTTGAAAGTTCATCATTTGAGTGGTGCTATGACTAATGAGGTTTATAGGATAAGTTGGCCTACTAAGAACGAAAACGTCCTGAGGAGAGTTTTGGTTCGAATGTATGGTGAAGGAGTAGATCGTTTTTTCAATAGGGATGAAGAGATTAGAACTTTTGAATGCTTGTCAAAGAAGGGTCAAGGACCTAAGCTTCTTGGTCAATTTGCAAATGGTAGAGTTGAGGAGTTCATTCATGCAAGGGTATGTCAAATTTCTGACTCGATTTGTTGATTTCCTTACTTTTATCTATTGGATATATGTGGCTTTGTAGGTTTATGTTACTATGAAGTTAATGATTTGAGTACAAAAATGAGATTTCTAGGAGTTTCTGTATGTTGATCAAATGATCATAACTTTACAATTTCATTGTTTGTTGTGGATATCGATAAATTGATCGGCGTATATAGAGGGTCAATGGTAGTGTGTTGAGTAGAATGAACTATGTGTTTTAGACAAATCCTCTGCAGTCTGGCTTTCCCTTCTAAGCCTAGGTAGCTCAATGACTTGTCTTAAGTGAAAACTATTAGATGCAGATTTTGTACAATGCATGGCTTCTGTTCTTTTGAACAGATGGCGGATCTTTGAAATAAGATTAAATCAATTTGATTCACTCCTATTGAATAAACCGAACAGCAGGTGGTGCTCCTTGCCTTCACAATTCAGCAGAATAAAATTGTGTTGTATAGTCTTTGACCATGTCTAGTATAAAGCAAAGTTGGTGATCTTCGTGATGTTTATTGATTGCTGTTTGACTTTGTTCTGACTGTCTTATTTGCATACTCAGACACTGTCTGCTGAAGATCTTCGTGACTCGGAGATCTCTTCTTTGATAGCTGCAAAACTGAGGGAGTTTCATAACCTTGACATGCCTGGTTCAAAGAATGTCCTTCTATGGGACCGTCTCAGGTATCAATTTACCAGCCGGAACATAGTTTGATCTTTTATAACTGAAAGTCTGATACAAATTGTTTATGCAAAATTCCAGAAAGTGGCTAAATGAGGCGAAGGGTTTGTGCTCTCCTGAACATCTAAAGGAGTTCTCTTTAGGTAATCTGGACAAGGAAATCAGCTTATTGGAGAAGGAACTGCCAATAGAGTCTCATGACATTGCATTTTGTCACAATGATATGCAGTATGGTAACATAATGATTGACGATAAAACGAAGGCTGTTACTATCATTGTAAGTGTTGTATGATATCAGTCAGAACTTTATACAGCTTCTGTGTGAAGGCGTATACTTGCTCAAACTTACAAATACTCTGATCTGTTTTCTTGAGGTGGAACCGTGTCTTCTTCCTTGAGATAATAGGCTCAGGATGTAATTACTTGTGAAAATCTTTTTTTGTATCCTCGTGCTGTAGTTTAACTGGTGTTCTAAGATATCTGAGCAAGTTTTAAACTGCATCCTTAATCAGGAATTGGTTATATTTTGCTTCCTATCTTCCTTTCTGAACTTCATGTCTTGTTGGCCTTTGATTTGACCACCGGCTTCCAATATATCAGTAATTGCACATTATTTACAATCTGATTGCATTGCAGGACTATGAATACGGCGGTTATAATCCAATTGCTTATGACTTTGCGAACCACTTCTGTGAAATGACTGCAAATTATCATACTGATACCCCTCATATCATGCACTTCAATACTTACCCTGGTAAGTAAATATAAGTTGCAACAAGAGAACACAGAGATCATGCTTGTTTGCTACTCTGATGTTCCTACTAACCCTGACATGTGCGGTTTATTAACTCTTTTTTGAATTTTAAACTTCCAACAGATTTAGAGGAGCGACAGCGATTTGTACGTGCATATCTCAGTTCTTCAGGTAAGCTTGAAGTTTGAACATCTTTTACTGTTGTCTGCACCTCTCTGTCCAAAGCATACGGTTGATTTCTTGCACAGGATTTATGTTCTGACCCTTCAGGACCACATAATATTTATTATTCAATTTGGATAGGCATCGAAAAATAAGATAATTGACCTTTAAGGCAGCAGAAAGATCAGTTTTATTTGGTGATGGGACCAAGATGCCAAGACTTTAATTACTTAAGATATTTAGAACCTGATTCTCATTTAACTTGGAATTGAAAAATAGTAGTAGTCGTTATTTGTAGGACCCGATGTATTAATAAATTGTCCTAATAGCCTCAACTAAAACCAAAGGTGTTCCCTTGTCCAATTAATATGGTCAATGATAGACAGACCTAAGATTTAAGCAGTCGTTGTGTGCCTGCTTTGTGCACCGACACAGCAGAATTATCTTATTGAGCTTGGAATCCCATTGACAAGTGCAGGCAATCAACCAAGTGATGAGGAAGTAAAGAAACTTGTTGACGAAGCAGAGAAATATACGCTTGCAAATCACTTGTTCTGGGGATTGTGGGGAGTCATCTCGGTATGCCTTTTTCACACTTCCTCTCTTGATCACTACATTTCACCGCACATTTTTCTCTTTCTGTGTTATAATTGTTGTTTCTTCTGACAGGCATATGTTAACAACATCGAGTTTGACTACATGGAGTACGCGAGGGGAAGGTTCAAGCAGTACTGGTTGAGAAAACCCGAACTCTTAGGTGCTTCAGACGACTTGTTACATGTTGATGGTTCAGCTGAACCAATTCACATTTCTCCGCAATAGCTTGATGATATATAACATGTACATTAACAATGTAGAATGTAAAAGCCTTATCGATAAGCCTATGTCGTATAATGAGTGGAGCATTTAGAGTCTTCAATGTTTCATAGAATATGTTTATAGGCTATTATTGAGGTTTTAAGTATTTGATGTACTGTTTATAAGAGTGAGTGTTGCTGAACCACAAATATATAATCCAGTTTAATAAAATGAAAGTTCCTTTCTCAAGCTGTTGCTTTCATTTTCCATCTCTTTTTTTTTTTACCTTCATTTGTTACCAGGATTGTACTGAAGTTGGAATTGGACCTTTAAATTTGATGTGTACATATATGAATATGGCAATGGCAGACTATACACCAAAACAACTCAATTTGTGTAAAGATAAGACAAGACAATATATGTCTAGTGTAGCAAAAATATGTAATCTGAGTAACATTTGTATGTAATCTAGCAAAACACTATAGATATGGAAGGGAGTTGGGAGTGGGGCCTGGCGGTAATGGGGGTTGGGATGGTCAAAGTGTAGGGGTTGGGGGAATTGAGTGTGTGAGGAGGATACAATAAACATAGAAATTAGAATATATTATTTATAGAGCTTGTTTTCCCTACTTCCGCTAAGGAAGTTGTATTAGCATTTTTAAGGAATTTATTTTTTTAAGGAAAATGTTTTCCAAAAAAATTGTCCATTCAAACATGAGCGGAAAAGAAAACAATTTCCAAAAAATGTTTTCCTCCCTAGCAAAAACATTGGTTAGAATGTGTGGAAAACATTTTCTCTAGTAAAATAAGTTCCTGAAAAATGAGGAAAATGACTTTTCACCTCATGACCTCACCCTCGAAGCCCCATTGCCCATTCCATTCTACCTTCATAATGTTTTGCTAGATAACATATAAATATTCTTTGAAAATTATTTTCTTGCTTACTTACCAAAAAAACAAGTAAGAAACTCACTTAATTTCACCCCACTGCCCATTCCATTCCACCTTCATAATGTTTTGCTAGATAACATATAAGTTCCCACTACCCATTCCATTCCACCTTCATAATGTTTTGCTATATAACATATAAATATTCAAGAAATTATTTTCTTGCTTATTTACCAAAAAAACAAGTAGGAAACTCACTTAATTTCATCCCACCCTCGAAACCCAAGTTTCCGTGCCCATTCCATTTCACCGTCATAATGTTTTGCTATATAACGTATAAATATTCAAGAAATTATTTTCCTTCATACCGAAACACACCTTTTTGATAGAAAAAAAGTTGCACCAGCCGGGAATCGAACCCGGGTCTGTACCGTGGCAGGGTACTATTCTACCACTAGACCACTGGTGCCTATTGAATTAAGTAATGTAACCTACTAGTTACATATTAATTATCTTCAATCATAAAATACGTGTCTTCAAATTGATACTATCATCAACTTAACATGTAACTTTTAATGTGAAGATTACTCATTAGCCATTCTAGAAAATTTCTTATCATCCATTGATCAGAATTTATTGAAAATGGACATATATGTTGGCTTTACTTTTCTCTCATAAATATGTGTTTCATGCTTTGGTATAAGTGTACGGTTATATCATAAGGGGCCACAAGATTGGAATCGAATCAGAATAGGGGCGGAGTTAGAGTGTTGATCACAAATTTAATCGAATTATGTAACTTTTGATTCAAATTTTGTATTTATTCTAAAAATCTATTGAATATTGTACAAATTATTAGTGATTTAGAATTTAAAACTCGTGAAATTCAAATTTTGATTCTGCTTTTGAACAAAATATTCAAAATATCTCCACACATGAAAACGAGAATTTGAGAAGCTTCAAAGGGAAAATAAAAGATTTGTTTTTTACTCTATTTGCACATTGTTCAATTGAACTCAACCACCATTCAATAGATAATGACTTGTTTGAGGATAAATAAGCAATTTAGAATTTGTTTACAATAGTAATATATTCAGAATTCGATATAATCTCACATGTGGGATCTGAAAAGTGTGATATGTAAAAAAAAATGCACAATCTATAATTACTGAAATCAATATTTGTGAATACTTATAATAGTCTTCTCTTACAAACTTTTGAATTCTTTTACATTGGAATTTATGCCCAATACATCTCAACTTCTAAACATTCTTACATTAGATTTAAAAAAATGAAAAATTCTTTCAATTGAATTCAAACACCTATTATTGAACTCGAAATACTTGCAACTAAAAAGTGAGTAAAAAACACTGGTGTAGTCAATCTTCCAACAAGGGGATTTATTATGAAATTTACTTTAGTTTAAAGCACCGACCAGCAGAATAAATTCTCAAATTTTAACTCTTTGGAATAATCTTGGTTATTTTATTATATTATGTCTACATCAAAAAAATAAAAATAAAAAAAATCAACCGGTAAAAAAATTAGTGGTAATACCTTTTTTCTTTTTGTAATTGTTTCTCTTCTATGAAGATTCCAATATTCAAACAAGAAGATTGATTCTTAGATTTCTATCGTAAATAACCTCTTTATTGATTTTTTTGTGGTAAAATATTGGAATATGCATGAAATATGTACCGTGGCAGGGTACTATTCTACTACTAGACCACTGGTCCCTCATGTGAAGTTTTTTATCAAATATTTTATATCTAAATATCCCTATCTTTTGTTTATTGGTGTAACAATCCGACTTTTTTTCGTTTAACCATCACGTATCCGATATCCACTATATACTATCCAAATTTGGAAGTGCAGCAGGTTAGATATATTTAGACTCGAGATGTACATCTAATTAGAGTGAATGAATCTTATCCATCTCACCATATATTTCTTCGTGTTATCATAAGAGTCCAAGTTGATACTACAATTAATACATGAGAATTATATTGAATAAGGTTACCAATTAGTAACTATCTATCACAAGTTTGTAAACATTTATGGAAAACTGTTAACCAATCACTAAAAAATCACAAATTTTGAAGCACTTGATTTTGATAGTGTCAGTTTTTGCACTCTTCCGACACTTTAATTAATTACTTACAAGACCTTACAAGTTACATATCAACATTTAATTTGGTTAAAAAGAAGAAAAAAAGCTCTTCTTTAAAATATATATGTAAATTATGAGTGTTATTACTTGTGAGCTAAGTTTGAAAGAAAAGCACCTCTCAACTTTTTTTTTTTTCTTCCAATGACTAATTGATGAATTGTTATTGCTTGCCATAAAGCTTTTGTTCGTACTATTTGTCTATTCATCATCAATAAAGGCACCAATAGAAGACCTGAGGAAAAGTTCCTTGTTTCCTTGTATTTTCTCTAAGGTTTCCTTTCAGAGTGGTTAAGTTCTCACCAGCATCGCAAAAATCGTTTGGTAGAAAGTATGAGAATAATATTAGAGTTGGTGAATTATTTTATAGAAATTTTGAGGGTATATATATATATATAGTTTGTCTTTTACTCATGTTTATTCATTTTTAATAGGTGAAGTATTGCTAATATCATGATATGTTATGGATTACTCCATTCGTTCCTTTTTAGTTGTTATATTACACTTTTTGAAAGTCAATTTTTAAAGTTAGATTATATTAATTCAATACTTTAAAGAGATAAATGTCAAAAACACACCTAAACCATACCTTTTTTTGAGTTTCATACCTAAACTATTGAGAGTGTGAGTTTCATACCTAAACTATCACTTTTTAGTTTGAGAAACACACCTCTCTCTTTTATATCACTTTCATCATGGTGTGTGACTGTGTGTAATACACTATCTCTTTTATTTTAAAAAATTATCACATCACACTCAACATGGACAAAACGTTCAACCTTGACAAAAATTAAATAAATTATTAGTATTAGTTAAAATTTAAAATTAAAAAATTATTATCCAAAAAATAATATTTGTTTTATAAAATAAAATGTAAAATATTTTTCTTACCCCACTTCCTCTCACCCCCCCCCCCCCCAAACCCCCACCATATTTTTGGTTTAAATTTCTTTTATAAAAGTATTTAATTTTTTTACTTCATCTCCTCCCCCTCCCCCTCAAATACTAATTTAGATATTATTTATTTTTTTAAAAAAATAATTCTACCCACCCCACCTTATCCTCCGCTTCCAATTTTTTTCTCATTTTTGTGTTAGATATATACATATCAAAAATATTTTTTACTTACTGCCACAAGATTTTTTCTAATTTTTTTATTTATTTATGTTATATTCGGTACATTAATAGAATTTTTTTTTCTAAAAATATATGTATGTACATATTTAACACAAAATGAAAAAATATATATAAAAAAAGTGAGGGTTAAATATGATGGGGTCAAATTTTTATTTTTAAAAAATAAAATAATATCAATTTTTTTTCGGAGGGGAGGAGATGAGTGGGTGGTTTTTTTTGCGAGGGGGGAGGGTGGAGTATGAATTTTTTTAAAAATATTTTATAAAAGGATGGGGGATTATCGCGGGGGGGGGGGGGGGGGGNGGAGGTGGTGTAGTGAGGTAAGAAAAATAACTAAAATTTTATTTTTTTAAAAAATATTTTTTTATGGATATTAATACTTTACTCTTTAATTTTTAATTAATAGTAATAGTTTATTATTTAATTTTTGTTAAGGTGGAATATTTTATTCATGTGGAATGCCATGTATTAAGGTTTTTTCAAATAAACGAGAGAGTGCATTACACAGAGGTGTGTTTCTCAAACTAAAAAGTGATAGTTTAGGTATGAAACTCACACTCTCAATAGTTTAGGTATGAAACTAAAAAAAGAGGATAGTTTAGATGTGTTTTTGATACTTATCTCTATTTTAAACTGAAAACTTAGATATTCAAAAATTTATATGAAAATTACTATAAATTGCAATTTTTTGCATATCAATATGATGGAAAATATTTTGTAAAATATTAGTCAAAATTCTTGTTGTTTGACTCTAAAAAAGAAAACTATAACAACTAAAAAGGAATGAAGAGAGTAGTTATAACTTATAAATCCTATAATAAAAGAGGGGTACATTCATTGGAAAAGAAAAGCCTATTCAGGTCGTAGGTTTTATATAAAGCTTTTTCAATCAAATCTCTAAAGTAATATTCTTAGCCACTTTAAGGTACAATAATTAGTCTTACTATTGAACAGTCTAAGCAACACCCTTTATTTTTTATTACATAATTTTATATCCCATGGAATCAAATTCCTGTAAACAGGAAGGGGGCCCATCCAAGGTTTAGTGCTAAGGTATCTCATTCGATGTCCGGTAATTTGCATTGGAGTCTGATTTATTACATTTGGTAGGGGCACATTCAGGGTAAGCGCTTCCTATCAAGGATTTTTCCTTACTCAAGGCCCCAAGCTCGAGACCTTTAATTAAGGAAAACAGCCCCATCAATTGCACCACATCGACACTCAACTTCATCAAGTAGAAAATTCAGAAAATTATCATCTTTTATGTCACATTTGAAAACAGCCCCTTTTAAGTTCTTTATAAACTTCAGCATCATCACAACCATTTTCACCTCTCAAACAAACCTTCAAAACCATTTTTTCCTACTTACTAGAGTATCAAGAGAGTATGGCTTACCAAAACACCAATGATTGCAGTTCTGATTCAATTGAAATTCTCGATCCAAAACCTCTTGCAGTAGTAGCTTCTGGTGTTGTTCATCCTCCTATTGTTGCATCTTTCAATGATAGAATTCGTCCACTTCTCGACTGTATAGACAAGCTCCGTCATCTTAACATAATGCAAGAAGGTATCCAACTCCCAACGATCGTAGTAGTCGGGGATCAATCTTCTGGAAAGTCCAGTGTTCTTGAATCTCTTGCTGGGATCAGTCTTCCTAGAGGACAAGGCATTTGCACCAGGGTACCTCTTGTTATGAGGCTGCAGAATGATCCAAACATCACTGCACCAAATCTTCAGTTGGAGTACAACAACAAGTCACTCCCTGTTGATGAAATTGGCATTGCAGATGCTATCATTCTTGCTACTGATGAAATTGCTGGACATGGTAAAGGTATATCTAACAACCCTTTAACATTAGTAGTTAAAAAAAATGGTGTCCCTGATTTGACCATGGTGGATTTACCTGGTATTACTAGAGTTGCTGTACAAGGACAACCTGAAGACATTTATGAACAAGTTTATGATATTATTATGAAATACATAGTCCCTGAAGAAAGCATAATCTTGAATGTTTTATCAGCTACTGTTGATTTCCCTACTTGTGAGTCTATTAGAATGTCTCAGAAAGTGGACAAAACAGGAGAAAGGACTCTGGCTGTTGTGACAAAAGCTGATAAAGCCCCTGAAGGGCTGCTTGAAAAGGTTACTGCTGATGAAGTGAATATAGGGCTTGGCTATGTTTGTGTGAGGAATAGAATTGGGAATGAGTCTTATGAAGAAGCTAGGAGTGATGAGCAAAGGCTTTTTTCAACTCATCCACTTCTGTCCAAGATTGATAAATCGATGGTTAGCGTTCCTATTTTGGCACAAAAGCTGGTGCGTATTCAAGCAAGCATCATTTCAAAATGCTTGCCTGAAATTGTGAGGAAGATCAATGATAGACTTGCTGCCAATCTTGCTGAACTCAACAGGCTTCCTCAACATCTAACTTCTGTAGCTGAAGCTCTGACGGCATTTATGCGCATTCTGAGTTCATCAAAGGATTCATTGAAGAAAATTCTTCTAAGTGGGGAGTTTGATGAGTATCCTGATGATAAAGAAATGCACTCTGCAGCTAGAATTGTTGAAATGCTTAATCAATACTCTAATGAGCTGCATTCCAAGAATTTTGAGAAAGCGGATGAATTCTTGATGGAAGAGATCATGGTTTTACAGGAAACAAAAGGGATTGGATTGCCAAACTTCCTTCCTCGAGCTGTTTTCCTTAATGTTTTGCAGAGAAAAGTGAAGGAAATTGCCGCCTCTCCAGAGGATTTTGTGGGGAAACTGTGGAATTACTTAGAGCTAGTTGTTATCATAGTTTTAATGTATCATTGTGAGAACTATCCTCAGCTTCAGTCTTCTACTAGAAGAGCAGCCCAAAACTTGATTGCCAAGAAAAAGAATGAATCAGTTGATTGGGTAAGGGAAATCATCGGGATGGAAAAGCTGACTGATTACACTTGTAATCCTGACTATTTAACTACTTATAGTAAGCTCATGGCTCAACAACACACGTTCATGGAGATCATGAATGATCATGGGAAGTACTCCATGATAAACCTTGAAGGAGTAGGAGTAATCGACGTTGGTCATTTGAGGAAGCATCTAGATGTGGTGCAACAGGCTTTCGATTTGAAGATGAGAATGATGGCCTACTGGAAAATTGTGCTAATGAGGCTGGTGGATTCTATGGCCTTGCACATAATGTTCAGCATTCGAAACATGATTAATAAGGAGATGGAAAACGAGATCATTCAGGATCTGATGGCACCACATGGTGGTGGAATTGAAAGAATGCTTGACGAGTCGCCCTTGGTTGCTGAAAAACGCAATAGGCTCAAAAAGAGTATCAAGCTGCTCAAGGAGTCCAAAGAGGTGGTGGCCAATATCATGGACAGGATTTCACTTTATGATGATCATGAAAGTGACTAAGGTTAATATGTGATACTAATGAGCAGGACACTCTATTTCCATTCAGCCAATGTTCCTAATATCTTGTTTATCTCCTAATATCAAACTACCAAGTTGACTAGTACTATGTTTTGGTTTTACAATATGCCTTTGCCCCTGCATGTATGTAATTATCGTATTTCTAGCTATTAGCTAAATGCAAATCAAGTTTATTTGTACGAACTTAAACTTTTTTGTTTTTGTTTTCTGAAGGGTTCTTTCATATATTTAACAATATCCACCCCTTTCACCCTTTCCTATAGAAAATGGAGCTATTTAATTTTGTGAGAGTTTGTAATGAGGACAATAAACCGAAAGCTCTAAGAACAATGAAACTTATTCACTAGTGTTGTTATTGCAGGAAAAGCAACAATGAATAACAAAAAGAATCCAGAATTCCAGAGATTTTGGTTGTTTCAGAAACACAAGGAAGATCAAATCAAACAGAATGTACCGATGGAATGGAAGACATTTGCAAAAGGGATCACATAAAAAAAATGATGAAGAATTACTCAGTCATGATCTAGTAAACTACCCAAAGATCCCTAGAGCAAAATTCTAGGCAAATAAAACATCTCAGTGAAACATAAGAATAATGATCATAATTACTATTTCTAATGCATAAAAGGATGTATGAAGTAAAATATAAGCAAATATTGGCCAAACATCATTGAGAAAAGAAAACCAAGACTGTTCAAACACCCAACTTCACTAAAAGTGCAAGAATTCTAATTTATACAGCTTGTTCAAGAATTCTATAATTACAAAATTAAGCAGTAATGCTTCTTAGACAATCAAAGTCAGCAGGTAAATATTGATAATCAAAATCTAGCATGGACGTGGGTTCAAAAGTATAAGGAGCTGATAATGGCTCAACGAAGTTGCTCGTCCCCTCGTGCATATCATTCTGCAACTCTAATTGGGGCATATATTCCACTCCCCATCCTTGTAATCCCTCTGTAAAACTTGTCGATTCAACAGTCGCCGCAGAGCTTTGGTCTTCCAAATCTTGAGGAACAATATTCACCAACTTCAATTTTTCTTTAGTGCGAGTTCTCTTCTTAATAGAACAGAGAACATAATCTCTGCAATCCTTGTCAAATTTATCAAGAAGATACTCAGAGAGAGTGTATTCCTTCATCAGCCAATCACCATTTTTCTTGTTATAATAGCCTTTATTCATATAAGACATGCTCTTCTTGTATCCAATCACCGGTCCGCCCTTCTTTCGAACAGGTTTGCTCTTGTCTTGCTGTTTCCAACTGCCCTTGTTTCCCACATCACGACTATATCTTGACTCGCTTTTTTTCTTGAGTTTTGTGATGAAGAAGCGATACTGACTACAGTCATTGTCGTCATCGTCATTACAGCAGGGTACTCCATGAGTGTAAATATCCCATGGTTCTTGTTTACTGTAAGTATCAACATGAGTAGTGATGAATCCAGAATCATTCATCAATTTTCTAGCAATGAATCTCAACAAGAAAGTAACAGCTTCTGCATCAGTCGGACTGAATCGGAAACCCTCTTTCAAATTCTCCATTATACACTCAATTTCTCCTGTTTTTTTTTTCTTCTCAAATTGTACAAAAGAAGAAAAACAGAGTTACCAATTTATACAGAGAGGCACAGTTGTATGTAAATGTTTTATGGAAACTTTCTGTACTTCTACACGTTTTCTATAACAGAAAAAAACATATTTGGAAACTTTTGTAATAGGAGTAGTATATTTTATGGAAACTATTTATGGAAATTTTTATACCCAAAAAAAAGAGGAAAGAATTTACACTTTCTCTATAATCAACTCAACCAAGTATATAGAAACTTCGGATTTGGAAAGTTTTTTTTGGGAAGGTTGAGAACTCCAGTTGTAACCTTATTTTTCTTTATAATATAGAAATATTTTTTAAGTATATGGTGTTTGCGACAAAAAATGAAATATCATTTAGAAAATAAAACATAGTTAATCAAAATTTTCTTCAATGTGATTCTTTCAAAATTTAAACTCTCACTTTTCAAATTTAAAATTGTACAATTCTCATAGATTTATTGTGTACTTTTTTTTTCCAATTATTGATACTCCTATCTAAGCTATCCAACATTTTTTTTAAAATTTCAGATTTTGAGTATTAAAATTGTGGTACAATACCATATCAAATATAATTCACACCTCGAGAGGGTGATCGATGTATATGTAGTCTTATCTTAACCTTGTGAAGGTAGAGATGTTGTATCTGATAGACCCTTGACTCAAATAAAGCATGTCAAAATCAGTGAGTAAAAGGAAATATCATAGTGACAGAACCCTTTAGGACAATGGAGAAATGAATAGTAGTAATAATAAATACTCCCTCTGTCCCATTTTACGTGGCACCTTTCGAATTTCAAGATTCAAACAAGTCTATCTTTGACCGAAAATTTTACATAGATTTTTTAAATATTTTGAATGAACAATTATTGTGACTTATAATACTTTTTACGTAGTTCACAAATATATAAATTTTATTTCGAAAAAATTGAAGATTCCATGCGCAAATTCTCTGTCAAACTTAAACTGTTGGACTCTTGAAAAATGAAAAGTGCCACATAAATTGGGACAGAGGGAGTAATACAATAGTCGAAGCAATGAATACAACAAGTAATAGTAGAGAATCGAAGAATAATAGAGTGGGTGAGTACTAATGATAATATTGATATCGAAAACTAGACCGAGATCAACTATTTAATAATCTTCTACCTTAATCCGCAACTTCTATTTTCTCATATCTATGGTCATGTCGTCGGTAAGCTGCATGTCATGTCTAATCACCTCTCATCAGTACTTCTTCGATCTACCTCTACCTCTCCTTAGACCCATTACAACCAACTTTTATCAACTCATAGCCCTTCTCATTGGGTAAAAGTCATTTGTGCATTTCCTTTTCACATATCCAAACCATGTCAGTCTCATCTTGCCCTCCATAGAGGTTACTCCCACTTTGTCTCCAATATCTATGTTCCTAATTTTCTCTTAATATGCCCACATATCTATCTCCCACATATCTATCTCAACATCCTCATCTATGTTACTTGCATCTTTTGGATGTGTGAGTTCTTGACCGCCAACATTCTGCTCCATACAACACATCTAGCCTAACAATTGTTTTATAATACATTTAAGTCTTGATGACACATTTTTATCATACAAAACATTGGATGCGAGCATTCATTTTATCCACTCTGCTCCCACACAAGGTACAATATCATCATCATTCATCCTTAAATACTTTTACTGTGCTAGAGTTCTAATTTGTACATATTTTCCTTAGGATTTGGAAAGTTTTTTTTGGAAGGTTGAGAACTCCAGTTTTAACTTTATTTTTCTTTATAATATAGAGATATTTTTTAAGTATATGGTGTTTGTGACAAAAAAAAAAAAGAAATATCATTTAGAAAATAGAACATATTTAATCATAATTTTCTTCAATGTGAATATGTGATTCTTTCAAACTCTAACTTTTCAAATTTAAAATTGTACAATTCTCATATATTTGTTGTGTACTTTTTGTTTTCTCAATTATTGTTATACTGCTATCTAAGCTATCCGTCATATGTTTATATTTTTTTTAATTTCAGATTTTGAGTAATAAAATTGTTGGTACAATAACATATCAAATGTAATTCACACCTCGAGAGGGAGATGTATATGTAGCTCAGGGGCAGACCTACAATGGGTCAAGTGGGTTCATATGAACCCACTTTGTTGAAAAACAACATCGTATATATGTATATTTAATTAATTTTTAAAAATTTTATATGTATATATTAACTTTTGACCCCACTAACACAAGTGTTATCCTTGGCAGAGTGGTGAAAGAGGGTTCAATTTTCCCACCCAATCTGAGTTCGAATCCTTGTTGCCACATTTTAGTTTTATTTTTTATATCTTGAACCCACTTCGTGAAAATCATGCTTTATATCTTGAACCCACTTCGTGATCGTGAAAATCCTAGGTCTGCCACTGATGTAGCTTATCCTAACCTTGTGAAGGTAGATATGTTGTTTTTGATAGACCCTCGGCTCAAGTAAAACATGTCAAAGTCACTGAGTAAAAGGAAATATTATAGTGACAGAACCCTTTAGGACAATGGAGAAAATAATAGTAGTAATAATAAATAATACAATAGCCGAAGCAATGAAAACAACAAGTAAGTAGTAACAGTAGAATCGAAGAATAAAAGAGTGGATGAGTACTAATGATAATATTGATATCGAAAACTAGACCACGATCAACTATTTACTAATCTTCTACCTTAATTCACAACTTTTATATTCTCCTATTTATGGTCATGTCGTTGGTAAGATGCATGTAATGTCATGTCTAATCACCTTTCATCGTACTTCTTCGATCTACCTCTACCTCTCCTAAGACCCATTACAACCAACTTTTATCACCTCATAACCCTCCTCATTGGGTGAGGATCATCTATGCATTTCCTCTTCACATATCCAAACCATCTCAGTCTCATCTTGTCCTCCACAGAAGTTACTCCCACTTTGTTTCCAATATCTATGTTCCTAATTTTCTCTCTTAGTATGCCCACACATCTATCTCAACATCCTCATCTATGTTACTTGCATTGTTTGGATGTGCAAGTTCTTGACCGTCAACACTCCGCTCCATACAACACATGTCACGCCCCGAGCCTACACCCTGGGCGGAACCGGCACCCGGAGACCATTTCTGGCCCCAAGCGAACCCTTGGCCTGGCTTTCTTAACTCAGCGGAAACCTCAACAGAATAACTCAATGCAATGCAATATTACAAAACAACTTAACTTATAAAATATGGCCATAAAGGCAACTCGAATCTCAAAATAGAATATTTACATATATATATAGATGAGAGACTCAAAACTAACTGACTGACTGTCTGTCTATGAAGCCTCTAAAATACTGAGATGGATGTTNCAGAGAACATAATCTCTGCAATCCTTGTCAAATTTATCAAGAAGATACTCTGAGAGAGTGTATTCCTTCATCAGCCAATCACCATTTTTCTTGTTATAATAGCCTTTATTCATATAAGACATGCTCTTCTTGTATCCAATCACCGGTCCACCCTTCTTTCGAACAGGTTTGCTCTTGTCTTGCTGTTTCCAACTGCCCTTGTTTCCCACATCACGACTATATCTTGACTCGCTTTTTTTCTTGAGTTTTGTGATGAAGAAGCGATGCTGACTACAGTCATCGTCATTACAGCAGGGTACTCCGTGACTGTAAATATCCCATGGTTCTTGTTTACTGTAAGTATCAACATGAGTAGTGATGAATCCAGAATCATTCATCAATTTTCCAGCAATGAATCTCAACAAGAAAGTAACAGCTTCTGCATCAGTCGGACTGAATCGGAAACCCTCTTTCAGATTCCCCATTGCATCCCCAATTTCTCTTCTTTTTTTTCTCCTCAAAACTACAAGAATGAATGAAAAGAAGAAAACAGGGTAGCAATTTATACAGAGGTTTTCAGAAAGACGCTGCATACAAAATTTTTAGGAAACTTTTTTTACATTTTTATTATTTACACGGTTTCTAATTTCTATAGCCAAAAATATTTATGGAAACTTTTTTTAGGAAAGAGCTGTGACTATGTTAATTAGATTAATATTTTCGAATTGTTGAGCAATTAGTTATTTAATAAGGAAATAATAAATATACGTCTACTTTCAACTCTAATTTTTCTTTATAAGGTAAGTAACTACTCACTCCGTCTAAATTTATATGTCATCTCTTTCTATAAATAGTTAGTCCATAATATTTGTCATTTCATAAAATTAATGCATAAATTACCGTATTATTCCTTTTTTACCCTTGTGAGTTATTTGCCTTGAAAATATATATTTGACCAACTTAGAAAAACTAAGTAAATGATGTTTGCTCATTGATTAAATTAATTAATCAAAATAAATCAAGTCAAATTCATTGATTGAAAACTTGAGTTTCAAAAAGATTAAATAAGGGCATAAGGATAAAGTTATATCATTTTTTAATGCAAATCAAGTTTGTCTTATGCCCCAAGTGAACGAACTTAATATCGTGCTGCTTTTTGTAGTTTTCTGAAGAATTCTTACTAAATTCACATCGTTGGCAATGTCTTAGATTTGAAATTATGATATTTTGGAGTTAATATCTCAGATGATCACTCAACTATAGATTATTCTCACAGAAGATCAAGTCTAATATGTGAATTGTGTCTTCAATATATTTGAAGGGGATAGAGCAAAGGAATTTTACACAATAATTATACATGAAGATACGTGCAATAGGACTTGGCCATAGATTCCTCTTCTTTCCACGACCCTTTTTGATGGCTGGAATAGCTTAGGTTGTACAACATTTCACATTTCTGATGCCTTCTTGGCTTTTTGTACATGTTGTATGTTGTGAACCAAGCTGACTCGGTAAGGGCCTATGGGCTATTAAATACTTTTAATTGGGGATCCAGGCCCAATTAGTATCTCTATTAAAAAGGACTAGAAGTTAGAAGAAGGGGTAGGCAAATTATGTGAAGCGTTGGCTTTCTGATCCTCTCATCTCCCTTCTATGGTCTAGTATCTCATCCCCTTCTAGTTACCTTCTTCTATGTTAAGCTACCCGTAATTAGTGTGTTATTACTTTGTTGTGTGTATTATCCGTTGTAATTTGTATTCAGAGATAACTATAAATATCAGTGTTTGTATTGGAAATCGGGTTTGTTACATTGTATATGTGGACTTTGCTGTAGCCAACCCTTCCCCTTTATCCCCGTTGTGGTGCAACTCATAAATATGGTATGTTTAATTTGTCACTATTAATTATCCTCCTTCCTTTTGTATCCATGCCTTGAAAATCTGTGCATATGCAATTACCTTTATCGATGGCTCTATTTGCTAGATAGTCTGCTAATTGGTTTCATTCCCTCATTATATGCTGGAACATATGTTGTTTTCCTTGAAGACATGTCTTTATTTCGTCCACTATGTGAGATATGCTCCATGGTACCGCCCATTCTCCCTGTTAACACTTTGTTTAGAAGCATAGAATCTATTTGAATGATTACTTGATTGAGATTCATTTGTTTACAATGTTTGCTGGTTGCTAGTATCGCTTTCGCTTCTGCCTCTGTGTTTGTAGCATTCTCAATACTTGCTCCTTCAGCTATTTCATTTCTTAGACAATAGGCATATGAACTCAAACCCGGATTACCTTTAGATGTGTCATCCATATTGTATTTTATCCATCCTTCTGCAGGGGGATATTCCCATTTAACTTCATGCCTGTACAATACTCCTCTAGATTGTTAACCATTTCATCCCACCTTCCTGGGTCTTCTTACTTTTATCAGCATATACATGTCTCTAGTCACATTGTGAATGATTCTAGGCCATGACACATCCTTTCCTTCGTGCTTTTTCCTGTTTCTTTTCCTCCACAACTCCCATATAATAAAGCTTGGGAGTGCTCTATAGTATGGTCTCATATCAGGTTTGCATCTTGCACCCCACCAATTCATGATGACTTCTCTTAGGGATGGTCCTGCTACATTAATACCTGCAAAAGAGGAAAAATAGGACCACGTCCTGTTAGCAAAATCCGACCTCAGGAACACATGAGCTAGTGTCTCCTGATCTGGTTGTACACAACACCAACATCATATAGTCACATATACATATAGCTTCTCCTTAAGTACATACATATGCATATATCAGAAACAGAAATCCCTCAATATAGTCACATATAGCTTGAACTCTTCAAAAATGTTAATGAGTGTGTGTCGGATTTTCCAAAAATAGTGTATTTTTGGAGAATCCAACACGAGTGCGACATCGAAAGTGAAAATTCCGCACAACTTAGCTGGTGTTCACTCAAGAAATTGTTCAAAACAAATTTCAACTGTCAGTGACTATAACAGATATAGATAAAATTGTTTCAGCAGTAGAAAATCAAAACAGAACGCTTGAATACTATTGTTTCTACTGGAAACACATTTTGAAATTATATTCACAATGTTAATCACAAGGGTTGCTTCAACTGCTATTTCGAAGTCATTATGATGCATTTTTTTTACTTTGATGATAACTTTCATATGTGTGTGTGCTGAGAATAAGGCTGTTACTGATATCTTAATTATCATGTAGGAGACGTGTATTTTCATCTTTGATAGCTATTGTCGTTTGTCCCACACCGTTTGTGGAGGTTCTTTAATCTTAGTTCTAATAATGTTGTCTGCTAGTATAATGAATCTCGACTGCAAGACAACGTGAATGGATCAAGATCCACTCATTGGGTGGGCCAGGACCCNAAATCAAAACAGAACGCTTGAATACTACTGTTTCTACTGGAAACACATTTTGAAATTATCATCACGGAATGTTAATCACAAGGGTTGCTTCAACTGCTATTTCGAAGTCACTATGATGCATTTTTTTTAATTTGATGATAACTTTCTTATGTGTGTGTGCTGAGAACAAGGCTGTTACTGATATCTTAATTATCATGTAGGAGATGTGTATTTTCATCTTTGATAGCTATTGTCGTTTGTCCCACACCGTTTGTGGAGGTTCTTTAATCTTAGTTCTAATAATGTTGTCTGCTAGTATAATGAATCTCGACTGCAAGACAACGTGAATGGATCAAGATCCACTCATTGGGTGGGCCAAGAGTCCCCGGGCCATTTCTGCAGAGATGGAGCCTAGGACTCCTGCTCGGTAGTGATATTGGCTAGAGGAGTTTAAGCCTTGATTGGCTTAGGATGAGACGAGGTGGAGCCTAGGACTCCTGCTCGGGAGCGATATTGGCTAGTTTGACAGTTATTCACGTGGCCCATTTTAACCAACTGGGCTAACTGAACGCGAGCAGCCTTCATAGCTTAAGAATATATTTCACGAGAAGCAGTCTTCATAGCTTAAGAATATATGTTTTCTGAAGGGTTCTTTCATATATTTACCAATATCCACCCCTTTCACCCTTTCCTATAGAAAATGGAGCTACTTTTTGTAATGAGGACAATAAACCGAAAGTTCTAAGAACAATGAAACTTATTCACAAGTGTTGTTATTGAAGGAAAAGCAACAATGAATAACAAAAAGAATCCAGAATTCCAAAGATTTTGGTTGTTTCAGAAACACAAGGAAGATCAAATCAAACAGAATGTACCGATGGAATGGAAGACATTTGCAAAAGGGATCACATAAAAAAATGATGAAGAATTACTCAGTAATGATCTAGTAGAGCAGGCAAATAAAACATCTCAATGAAATATAATTACTATTTCTAATGCATAAAAGGATGTGCCAAACATCATTGAGAAAAGAAAGCCAAGACTGTTCAAACACCCAACTTCACTAAAAGTGCAAGAATTCTAATTTATACAACTTGTTCAAGAATTAAGCAGTAATGCTTCTTAGACAATCATAGTCAGCAGGTAAATATTGATAATCAAAATCTAGCATGGACATGGGTTCGAAAGTATAAGGAGCTGATAATGGCTCAACGAAGTTGCTCGATCCCTCGTGCATATCATTCTGCAACTCTAATTGTGGCACATATTCCCCTCCCCCTCCTTGTAATCCCTCAGTAAAACTAGTCGATTCCGCCGAGCTTTGGTCTTCCAACTCCTCTTCGGGAACAATATTCACCAACTTCAATTTTCCTTTAGAGCGAGTTCTCTTCTTAACAGAACAGAGAACATAATCTCTGCAATCCTTGTCAAATTTATCAAGAAGATACTCAGAGAGGGTGTATTCCTTCATTAACCAATCACCCATTTTCTTGTTATTTCCTTTATTCATATAAGTCATGCTCTTCTTGTATCCAATCACTGGTCCACCATTCTTTCGAACGGGTTTGCTCTTGTCTTGCTGTTTCCAATTTCCCTTGTTTCCCACATCACGACTATATCTTGACTTGCTTTTCTTCTTGAGTTTTGTGATGAAGAAGCGATACTGACTACAGTCATTGTCGTCATCGTCATTACAGCAGGGTACTCCGTGACTGTAAATATCCCATGGTTCTTGTTTACTGTAAGTATCAACATGAGTTGTGATGAATCCAGAATCATTAATCAATTTTCCAGCAATGAATCTCAACAAGAAAGTAACAGCTTCTGCATCAGTCGGACTAAATCGAAAACCCTCTTGCAAATTCTCCATTATACACTCAATTTCTCCTCAAAACTATAAGAATGAATGAAAAGAAGAAAACAGGGTAGCGATTTATACAGAGGTTTTCAGAAAGACGCTGCATACAAAATATTTAGGAAACTTTTTTTACCTTTTTATTATTTACACGGTTTCTAATTTCTATAACCAAATATATTTATGGTAACTTTTTTTAGGAAAAAGTTGTGACTATGTTAATTAGATTAATATTTTCGAATTGTTGAGCAATTAGTTCGTATTTAATAAGGAAATAATAAATATAAGTCTACTTTCAACTCTAATTTTTCTTTATAAGGTAAGTAACTATAATTTAACACATTGTTTGGATCTTTGTTACGGTTGTATTGTATTTTCAATTTAAATATTGTTACTTAAATTTTATTATATCGTTTTGTTTAAATACATCGTTAGACAAGAGCCAAGTAGGAAAAAACCGGGTGTTTATACCCACTCAATAAGCAAATGGCATGTGTAATTTTCTTAACTACAAGTATTTATTCATAACTAGAGTTAACTAATATTTTATATTTATACATATCATAAATACTAGTGGAGTTTGCCCGGGCCCAATATTAATTTATTGTTCAACTATACATTATAGAAGGAAGAGTATATGAAAAGGGGAAGTGTAAACATTAGTGGGCAGATAACAAATTATTGTTCTATTATACATTATAGGGGCATGCAGATAGTAAAGTAACTGTTGTGTGTACAGTAGTATTTCACTGTCTGAATTTGTGTTGCCTGTCTTTATTTCTTGAGATGGAGTAATGTAGCTGGAGCAATAAACAATCTGGGGTTTTTTATGTTAGCTGGACCAATGATAATGTCTTCATCATCCACTGCAAATAAAACAGAAACATAAATTAACAAGTTAATTAATTTTGGAAATGTATGGATACATATATTTGTAATTGAACTTGCCTATAATCATTTTGGAATGTACGTAAATCACGAAACGTCTGGCTTCTTGAGTTTTATGATAGTTGGAATTAGGTTCTGGTGTTTCAGAAGGCAGGCTCATATTCTCCTGTTCCTATTGCCAATGCAAGGCAAAAGAAACTCAAATATTCCTTTACCTTTAGAGCTTGAATTACATATATCGGTATACATCATTGCATGGTCCTCCTTTGTCAATCCAGTAATGCCTGTACAGATAGATGCACTCTCAGGAAGGTCTTCTGGTCACATTGGAACCAGAACATAAACCATAAACCTAAGGAATTAATGGTTTCATCCTTGATATCATGAAAAGTAGCTGCCTAAAAAGTACTGATTTTCGATGTAAATGAAATGCATTAATACATACATCATGTATGCTTTGGTCAATGATGTTTTCCTTACCACTTATAATACTATACTTGGCTGGCTCTTGGGGAAGCCAAAGGCTGCTCCCCCATCAATGGATCGAAAAACTTGAACATTCCATGTGTCATGATCATTTTGCTTCCTCCATCTCTGTTCAAAATTGTAGAGCACATCCCAAGTAGCCCTTTTGTTAGGCAATGGATATCGTGCCAAGGCTCTCTTCGTCTGCCTTTTAGAATTGAGGCACCAGGGAAGCAAACAGTGAGAGAAATGATCAAGGAAGTAAAAATAGCTAAACAACGAACAGAAACTATTACATGCTATTCCTGTACATAAATAGGCCAAAATTATATTCGATATATTAGCTAGCTAATGCAGATTAGAAAGCAATGACAACAAATATGGCAAGGGCGGAACTGCTTGTCCAGAACAAAAGGAATAAAGGTTATCTATACCAAGCTTAGATCTTTACCTAATTTCGTATTACAGTACTCTTTCAGGCATCACTTTCATCTAACTGTTCATGAAACAAGAATGTGACATCTAGATAAAGATGAAACAACTACAAACATAATTTTGAGAATTTTTCTACCTTCGTATAAGCATAGACTGTTCCCTCAGTTGGTGCTGGAGGTCTTCCTCTGCAAATAAACCTTCCTTCTTTGAATATGTAAAGCATGTGGCAAGCTCCAAACTTATAACCTGATAAGAAGAGTTTCAATTCGTAATGTTTCCTAACAGGGCTACAAAAAAAAATGCAAGAGATTCCAGTAAGTTTGAAATTCCACCTCTTGGGAAATTAGCTTGTCAAGATACATATTGATGGACCACAATGAGTTCCCATTGGCTGCAATCATTATATTTTTTCCACTTGCCAGTTGGAGTTCAATCTACAACATTACAACAACAATGTCATTTCATAAAACCTAAAACAGGATTGATAATATGATGGAACAGAAATATGCTTATGTGAAGTAGGCAACAGCTCTCTCTGCACAGATTTCCAAACTTTCTCCGTTCAGAGGAGGAATATCATAGCTACGACGCCACTCATGAACCTGCTCACTTCCATATTTATCAGTTGTTTCCTGCTTATTAAGACCATGTAATTCCTAACAAATATCTGTGAAAATTTATGTCTTAAACTCCCAACAAAGTTCTGCACAAGCGATCTCTAACGTGTTGATCAATGAGACAATGTGTATCCTTCATCCAGTGCCTTTGAGACATGGACTTAGGATCAGCCCTTTCAGCTAATTCTAATTTGTACTAAACCAGTGATGTTAAGTGATCAGGCAAAAATAATCCATACTCATTGTTACGACCCGATTTCGAAATCATTTCTGCAACTTTGGCAATTTATGTTAATTTTGGAAAATAACAATTTAGAAGTCGCCACTTAATCTTTTTGGAAAAATTAAGAAAACCATTTAAAAAAGGGGATTTTTGAAAGAAAACATTTTAAATAAAACTAGAGTTGAGTAAAGGTTTAATTAATTCTCTAAGGAATGGTTTAGGCATTTTAGAGAATCCGCTAACATGGGATTGACCAGCGGATTTTAATAAATTTGGCTAAATTTTTAAATTACTTGTAAAAATCTTATGAAAATAAATAGAGATCAATTATACTTAACAAATAATGAATTTTTTTATTTTTATTTTTTTTAAAAAAAAAAGGTTAGACTGCGGAAAACATTTGTAACTTGATAATTTATCCGAGTTAAAGATTTTAAATCAAAGAAATAGTTCAAATTCATTAACGTAAATTCAAAGCTTTTTAATAACTATGAAAAAACATGAATGGTTCTCAAGTTATTCTATAAGCTTAAGTTGCCCAAGAACAAATTGTGTTGATACATAATTAGGCAAACCACCTTTTTGAAATAAAAATTGA
This sequence comes from Solanum stenotomum, assembly GCF_019186545.1. Lineage (NCBI taxonomy): Eukaryota > Viridiplantae > Streptophyta > Magnoliopsida > Solanales > Solanaceae > Solanum > Solanum stenotomum. The sequence goes on along the minus strand of NC_064283.1, from coordinate 10,231,899 downwards.
TAAATAGCGTCAACTCTTATGAGGATTCATCCAAGGTAATAAAAAGTTAATAAAAAGGGTTAGATGTCATAATAACAAGGAAGGCAGAGAAGTAATACAAAGAAAAGTCTGGACTTTTGGTCCAAATTCAGCCGTTGCCTCCTTTTCTTCTCTATAGCATCTGTGTTTTCGGACTTTTGAGTCTATAAATTCTTCTTTGTATCGCTGCTGTTGCAAGTTCAAATTGGACTTTTTAAGTCCAAAATTCCACCTTCTTAACCCCTTTAGCTGCTGCTTCTGATTTTTGGGTTTTAACCCAATTTCGCTCCTCGTTTTTCGGCCTTTCGAAGCTGCTGGTGCTGCTGGTTTTCAGGCAGCTTTAGCCCAATGTATTTACTTCTCTCTCAACTTGGTAGAGGTTGCCTCGAAAAGAAGAATATGCAAGAGATGGGAAGTCCAAGTGGACTCAATGGAAGAGTTCATGCATCTGGTTCTGGGCAGCGAACCGGAAAACGAGTTCAACAGAGACGATTCCACCTCTTCAACTCGAAAAACCACAAAAACTTTAAACTATTGAACTGAGAATTTCCAAACCTTATAGGGTACTCTCAGGTCTCAAAACGTCTCCTTTGAACAGTAAGAAGGAGGCTATTTATAGGGGTTGAGAAATCTGAAAAAATATAGCCTAGAATCAATGTGGGACTGTGAGTAATTTGAAAATTCTTGGCTGGATAAGGCTTGGGGTGAGCTGGAATCGTACCAATTCAAACGAAATTGAATGAAGGATTGTTTGATTCCGAGGGAAGGACGAGTGAGGTGCGAGATTTCGACACCTGATCGATTCTCAAAACGGTATGGTAGGAGAGATAAGGGGAGCACACGACTGGTCGGGTCGCTAGGCTGCTGGATCGTTGAAGCTGGGTTTATTTTCTGGTTTGCTGGCTCAGGCGTCTGGACTGCCAGGAAGAAAAAGAACGGGTGAAGGTGTAGTCACGTATGTTGTTGTACTATTTGGGTATTGGGCCGGGTCAGGTGATTTCAGGCTAGAGAAAAATTGGGTCTTCTCTTTTATTTGGATTGAAATGTTGATGGTCCAATTCAAATTCAAAGGAAATAGGTTCCCTGAGTCTTAAAAATAGTAAGATGATAATATTTGAAATGAAATAAATTATGTATCTAATCGATTAATAAGCTTCTTGATTTTACAAATGTGAAATAATTAACTAATTATCGAAAATAAGACTAATTGCAACACTAGTTAAAATTTTGATTAGTTTAAGGAAAAATAATAAGTATTAAGTTAAACATTATTTTTTTAGACGAATTCTTAAAATATTTATAAAACCACAAAGTCGTAAACAAAACTTATATGTATATAAATATAGAAATATATAATTGCTTCTAAAAACAAAACAAAACCAAACCTGAAAACATTTTTAGATTTTTCAAAAACAATTATTTCCAATTGTTTAAAATTTAAGAAGCTTAAAAATTAATCAAATTGTGGAGGGTCAAAATTGGGTGTCAACAACTGCCCATCGTTTGCTTAGAATCGATGAAAGAGATTCGAGGCAAACGACGAATCCATTTTTGTCCGTCCACCAATTCATCTCTTTGGAACGGTGAATGGTATGAATTTTGAGGGATTATGGTCGGACCCTGGCATTGGATTTCCTACATATCTCAGGTTACATGAGAACTCGGGTCACTTGTAGTTCAAAAGACGCTTGATTATAAGCATGATTTAGAAAGAATTGCAAAAGTTATTCCGGTGTCAAAGTATGGAGACATCGAAAAACTCGAGAATTGAAAGGGGTGAGATTCGTTGGACTACAGTCGAGTTTTCAACATCGAATCCTCCTACATATCCCTTAACTTAGGGAATCAGACCGCTTGTAGTTCGACTCAATCAGTTGAAAAAGGAAATCTTGTATGCAGATTTAACATTTAGCTTAATGATGAGTGACAAATTAATTGAGCGTGGAAAAGAGACTTGCAAACATCTCAACTATGAATGTGGGGCCCTTCACACACATATGTAAGAACTTACATGGACATAACTTCCAAAGCTCTAGGTGTATTGTCACTCGAATTTGAAAATTTGCCTTTGGTGAGAGTTGAAATTTTCACTAAAGGCGAAATTGAAACTATTAAACCCAAGAAAATAACCACACGTCTTGGATATGGATGTGGTTTGATTGTGGTGGAAGTCGCTCCTCAACTCGTGTCCTAAGAGTTTGATATTCCTCTTTGGACTATGTCTCAGTTCGCTACTAAGAAAAAGTTTCACGTTATGTTGCGTCCTATTTGGCGTAGTCCACTTCATGTATTGCAAAATCTGGAGAAAATTGTCATTAGAAAACGTGATATAAATACAAATATAATTTGTGCAAACCTGGTTTAACATGCCATACTGAAGGAGATGACGATCCAATTTCAAGTGTATTGCTCTTGAAAGAAGTAGTGATCCAAAGTGATGTATCGATTTAAATGAGGTGATGATTCAATAACACAATATAATGTCACTTTTTAGGGAGATGACATCCCAACGTGTCACTTTTTAAAGAGGTGACGTCCTAACGTGTCACTTTTTAAAGAGGTGACGTCCCGATGTGTCATTTTTTAAGGAGGTGATTTTCCAATATAATATAACCTTGTGCTTAAGAGAGGTAATGTCCCAAAAAAATAATAATGTGTCACTTTGAGGGAAGTGATTGTTCAATATAATATAACGTGTCACGTTGAAGGAAGTGAGGCTCCAATAATAATTTAACGTATCACAATGAAGGAAGTGACGCTCCAATAATAATTTAACATGTCACGTTGAAGGAAGTGACACTCCAATAATAATTTAACATGCCATGTTAAAGGAAGTGACTTTCCAATAATAATTTAACGTACCACGTTGAAAGAAGTGACACTCCAATAATATAATGTGTCACGTTGAAGGAAGTGACGCTCAAATAATAATACCCTATGATAAAGAACAAATCTCAAAATAGGGAATATGGTTATAACATGGTAATTTGATTAGCTTCCGTAGTTTGTGAAGTCGATAACATCTCTGGTTGTCATTAAAACTTTGTCGACCCTGCGCTCATAAAAAATTTGTTAGTTAAGAACAGAGAGATTAACAAATGTCAAGACTTTTAAACGGGTCAAGACGATCTGGCAGCCATGGAGAACGAAAGAATTTGGAAGAACAATTTTGAGAACTTATAACGTTGAAATGAGGCGCTAAAGTCCGATTAGGGATTTCACATGAGGTGGATCTCTACTTTAAAAAGATCTCTTGCAAAGAGAAAACTCGCTTGACACAGAATATCTTTGAAACATGAGGTTAAACAGAGATTTTGAGAACTTTGAACTATTTCAAAAAGTTGCCCCTGTTTCCAGTCCAAGAGTACTTAACTGAAATAATTTGCAAAAAATGAAGAATGACTGATTCAAAAACATGCCCCAAATTCCTCTAAGGACTGTAATTTGAAACAATAGGAAGACTGAATCTTTATATAGGATTGCCTACGTATCTTGCTAGAACAAGAAATCAAGTCTGACGTAGTTCGACTATGAAACTTAGAAGAATTCTTGCAGAGAGAAAAAAAATGTCTTAAAAGGGACAAAATATTTGAAATAACGGAAGACAAATTTTGTCAACCGAAAATAGAGGATAAGATTCAGCTTGCAAGACTGGATCCTCGATGCCGGGAATCCTTCATATTGAAATTTGAAAAAGGTTGGCTCCTGCCATTTTTCTGGTTATCTGATTTGAACATTCAAAACTTCAGAAGATCTTTTGAAATTTTGCCTTCAATTCTGATAATGATACCTACAAAACTCAGTCGTGAGTTAATAACAAAATAAAATTATCAAACTAAATGATATAACAAAAGATAAGTTAAGGATGAAGTTGTTCAGCTTATATTGGTCTGGATAACATCTTATGGCATTTGCCATTGTGCTGAGGTATTCCATTTGTAGAATTGAGAATGTGTGAGTCACAATAGATTGAAAGAAAAAATTTAGAAGATNAAAACTAAGTCATAAGTTAGTAACAAAATAAAATTATCAAAGTAAATGATATAACAAAAGATAAGTTAAGGATGAAGTTGTTCAGCTTATATTTGTCTGGATAACATCTTATGGCCTTTGCCATTGTGCCGAGCTATTCCATCTGTAGAATTGAGAATGTGTGAGTCACAATAAATTGAAAGGAAAAAATTAGAAGATGAGTAAGATTAGAAATCATCTGAGCTACGACGAGGCCACTGTGGCTCCAATGATGCCATATAACTTTGTAGTTCCTGCATCCAAAGAAAATTTATTAGTTTTGAGAGACTGATTCATGTTGGCTTTGTCTTGCCATCCTGATGCTCATTTGTCTTCTAGATTACAAGCTTATCTGGTTTTAAAATGTCGCTTGATGGAATTTTTGAGGACCTTCTCAAAAATTCTGTCCCGATTTAAAACATAAAATAAACTTTGAACTTCTGTAGTTTTTAGTTGAATTTTTTGAGTGAATCTCAAAAATTCTACCCCAGTTGGAACTTTGAAGTGATCCTTGATTCTGGCTTGTTGGAAAAAATTCCTCTTCTAACGAATTTTGAGATCCTCTCAAATTGTTGCCCCAGTTTTCATTATAAAGGAAAATGAAAAACTTACGGGGAATATGATCGAGCCGGTGTGGCGCTTATGTATCCCGTTGAGCAGGAATCAGGTCAAACGTAGTTCCAAGTACAAGAAAACATTAAAAAGGGATAGTGGGTAACTAAAGCCGACATAGGTCGCCTAGGTATCTTATTCTTCAGAATTCAAGTCAGACGTAGTTCATTACAAGATGAAAGATGCTTACAACGGAAATCAAATCCAAACAAACGATTACAAAGGAAACAAAGTAATGAAAAAACGATTACAGGAAACGAAACAACAAACTCCAAATGCAAGACTAAAAGATGCCAAAAGCGTGACTTACAGGAAAATTGTTTCTTCTTTGCAACTGGTTATGCCAACAACTACTCCTTATGATTGGGTAGCAGATTGATGTTCACATTTGGTGGAGCTTGAGCAAGTTTTACCACCTCGTTGTCAATCAGATCTTAAATTTTGTGTTTGAGAGTGATACACTTCTCGGTATTATGTCCAACGACTCATGATAAGCACAACGCTTATTTGGGTCATACCACTCGGCTGAAGTATTCATAGTTTTGGCTTCCACTGAATGTAGTATCCCTGCCTATTTCAATCTCTCAAAAAGTTGAGTTCGTGTCTCACACAAGGGAGTGAAGACTCGGGAGGCTTTTTCTCAAAATTGGGACGAGGTGCATTGTTTCGATGATTTTGCATTAGCCGTGTAAGACAAAATGTTGCTTGATTGTTGCAAACATAGTATTGTGAACCAGGATAGCCTAGAGGTAGTTGATGGTTATATGAGGTAGCTCATCGAGTCGTTAACGTCATAACCTCTTTCTCTTTTTTCTTTCCAAAGGAACCAGTTTGATATGTCATGTTAGCAAACTGAGATGAGGTGTAACTCGCTATTCGGCCAGTCTTGAGACCGTCTTCAATCATTTCTCTAGCTTTGATAATTTCTGCAAATGTCTTTCCACCCATTGTCACCATTCGCTCATAGTATTCTGAGTCTTGAGCTTGAATAAAATAAGTGATCATTTTTTATTCCTCCATAGGTGGGTGCACCCTAGCAGCTTCTTCTCTCCAACGAATGGAATATTCTCGAAAGCATTCAGTCGACTTTGATTTTAGTTTGGTAATAGAGATTCTATCAAGAGCGATCTCAACATGAAACTTGTAGTGATCCACAAAAGCATTCACTAGATCATCCCAAGTACGTCATTTAGTCACATCTTGCTTTAAGTACCACTCCAAGGCTTTTCCAGTCAGACTTTTGATCGAATAGCTTTATTCTTATCCCTTCGTTGTTTCCAACGCCAATCAACTTTTCACAGTAAATTTTCAAATAGATGAAATGATTTCCTGATCCATTGAACTTTTCAAACTTTGGAATCTTGTAATCGGGTGGAAGCTCAACTTCGGGGAATGTGCACAATTCTTCATATCTCACACTCTGGCTACTATCAAACCCACGAAGACCTCTCATAGCATCTTCTAAGCTTATCATCTTCCTATTTTTTATTTCAGCATAAATTGATTTTGCATCACTCTCAATTTCAACATAATGATTAACATCTTGACGGTGAAACTCCTGAGCCTTAGTAACAGGCGGAGCAATGACATAAGTGTACACTGACGAAGCATGATGTGTTACCGTTGGAGCTTTTGGAGGAGCAAATGTGTACACAAGAGGAGTATCCTGAGTTGAATGAGTGAGCGAAGCACTTTGAGTTTGTTGAAAAGTAGTAAAATGATCTCCTTGATTAATTTCACTTGAAGTTAAAATCGAATGTGGCATGGGCCCTGCTTGGCGAGCATCAGGTTGTAGGTTCTGAAAGCAGCTTGGTATTGAGTTACCAAGAGATTCAGTTCACCAATTTGTCTCTCTAGACGAACAATCTATGGGTGATTTTGTTACTATCGAGACGCTAGGATTAGCCGTGATAGATGAAATGGGGATCATTTCGGACAAAGCAACCGTGCTGATAGTTGAATCCATTTTTGACTGAGTCCTCTTAGTAGTCCAAGTAAGAAATGATGAGTCTGTAGAAATTCCTTTGACCTTAGACCGTGTGAAATATGAATGTTCTGTCAGCGGGTACTTTGGTGAAGTGAGCAAGTTTGATTACCAACACAAACCAGTCTCTCCTTCTAAAAACAACTCAAAAAATAAGAAAGTTAGTCCATTAATCATAATAATCAACCAAAGTAACATATAAAACAAATAACATTTGTTTTGCTTGAAACAAATTAGTCCAAAATCCGAAGAACAAAAGACTCTAAAAGGGTGACAAAATGGGAAAACTTTGATCATTTTGTGAACTAAAGTTTTAATGAAAGAAAGAAATTTGAACAAAGCAAGCCATATGATTTGAGTAAAGATTCAAATGTACCTTTTGGAAGGTTCAATTGAAAAGTCATTTCGAGAAACAAAGACGTCTTAAAGTTGACTTGAAACTGACGGAATATTTAGTAACGCCGACTAGGTAGGTGTAAAAAATAATTTTCAAGAAACAACGAGGTCAACGTGAATTTGAATGATGACCTAATAATTTTTTAAAGCTCTATTGAACCTAGAACTTGAGTGATTTAGAATGTATTTTGATAATGGAGTCAAGAGTATTTTGGAAGGCTTGAAAATTGAGTATATATGTTAAAAGATGTTCTAAAACTTTGGAATAGAATAATGGACCAATTATGTTTAAAGCAAAACATATGTATAGAACACATAAGTCAAGCAAGCACAAACGAAATAAAATTTGTAACATAACACACAAGCAATGTATAACGTCTCCTAACATACATGTGACCTTTTGAGCTAAAGGTAGGCCTAACGTTTGAAGGATGTGTATATCGTTTGTTAAACATTCCATTGCCCCAAAATATTTATACAAACCTTATGAAATAAACAAATGGGGATACATATTAGAGGAGAGGGAAATAAATATCAGTCTCACGTAGGGGTACAATGGTAAACTAAACTAAGCTTCCATATGTAATCTTCGTTCCTGAACTTCTTGATGCTTTTAAATTTCTTCCGAATGAGGAGGATCTTCCTTAGACTTAAACAAAAAAAACTACTTATAAAATAAAAACTCAGCCCCAAGGGATAATGGTATGCACAAATCGACATACATATCCTTTAGATTTGACAAATAGTTGAATGATCGTCTTATATTGATCGGAGGTCAATTAGACATAAGGTGGTCTTCTAATGGGCCCAAGATGTCTTGGGTGTTGGGTCAACTTAGTTCAAAATGCGCTAAATTTGAAATTTGATTTCACTCTACACTAGTTGACTAAGAGTGGCTTTTGAAAGACCGAGAATCCAATCGGACAACTTAGGCTGAAACTCACAACAACCATTGGACGCATGATGTACCAATAAATTGCCTATCTTTCCGAAAAAGGGTTGAGTATAAAAAGTCCAGCTGCAAATATGCAGAAACCGTTCTTTAATATACTATATATATATATATCAAAAAATGTCATCAATGGAATGACAGCGAATATTCAAAATTTAAACACATAATTGCATAAAATAACAAGTAATGCAATAATGTTAGTCAAACGGTAAAATCCTTTTGGTTAGAACCTAAATGAATCCCCAGCGGAGTCGTCATTCTGATGATACCCCTTTGAGAGGGAGCAACGTCACAGTGACTCACCAAAAAGTAGTAATACAATTTTAAAAAAAGAGTTAAAAGTTAAAAGGGAAAAGGGGGTAAAAGGGAAAAGAGAGTCACCACCTAATTTTAGAAAAAAATAGAAAACCATTTAATTATTTAACTTAAACGAATGTCTACGAAACCAAAAGATTATAGATAAGAGGTTTAAGTTTTTTTGAAGGATGTCTAACACTTTCCCTTCAAAATAACTTGAACCCCTTACTTAGAATCTTTTGGTTTCGTAGACATTCTTTTAAGTTAAATAATTAAATGTTTTCCTAATTTTTCCTAAAATTAGGTGGCGACTCCCTTTTCCCTTTTATCCCCTTTTCCCTTTTAAAATTTTTATAACCTTTTTTTTAATTGTATTACTATTTTTTGGTGAGTCACCGCGACGTTGCGCCCTCTGAAAGGAATGTCATCACTCATAAAGTAATCTGTAAATCACTAGAAACGAATTCATTCAAAACTAAGAGTTCAACAACATATTAAATGAATTATAGTATTAAAAAGTCATATCTACTATTAAGAAATTCACACCAGTCTACTGAGAGACAAAAATCAAAGTAGATCAAATCACATAGTATCATCCGGCCTTCGGTCTTCACGAAATTCTATCTACAAGAGTGACAGTTCCAACACAATATCTATTAGAAGCAGGTAAAAGAAGATAGAGATAAAACATTTATTTACTATGATTGTAGAATCCTACAAAGTAAGAAACATAACAACATCATATAATCAAATCAGTTTTGAAGAATTCACGTTTGATGTTAGATCGAAAGTACGATTTGTCAGCAAAATTCTGTACTTTAATTTTTACCATACCAGTGTAACCTCTAATCTTCTCTGAAATGAGTATCAGAGCATACATATCACCTGTTTCATTAACATACACATCCCTTTTCATAATTCATTCCGCAATTGTTTGCATTTCAGCAGAAATTCCAGCCATTCTGATCCTTTTCTGGCAGACCTTAAGCAGCATTCTGATCCTCAATCAGACCTTGCTCCAGCAGATCCAGCTGAGTCTGGAAATTCCTAAGTTCACCCACGAAGACATTGTACCTCCTTAGGTTTACCTAGCAATTCTACCTAGATTATGTTCTCACTTTTCTTTTTAGTGGAAGTAGAGTTTGAATCAATGATACCAGCTTGAATAATGATGGATGGGTATATAAAGGATTTAAAAAAGAATTGGGCGGGATGATTTCAAAATCTAAAATAATAGATTTGGCGGGAAGTTAAAAATTCGAAACATTTGGGCTGGAAAATATTTTAGGGATGCAGAATGTTTGAGGGTAATATTTAAATTTTTTGTTGCAAATTTAAAAAAGGATTTGAAATGTTGGGCGGAAAATTTAGTGAGATTAAAAATACCTTTATAAAATAATAATATTTGATATGTAATAACCATCCAAATTTAAAAATGAAACTTTCCATTCACAATTGTTATTCACTTAAATGACCCTAAATACATGTCACATGTAAGTAGTATCCCTAAGACCATCTTCAACCCACTTCTATTTTACTCTCTATTGTCACGGACTTAGAGTCTTACTAAAGATCCGTGCGGCACTTGACAACTTACTCACTAGTCTTTCAAGATCTTGTAAGCTCAAGTATGCCTTTTATGCTAAGATCGCTAAGAGAATGAAAGGAAAGACTTAGAGAATTTTGGAAGAAGGCTTTATATAGCTTGGAAGATTGCTTACACTTCAGTGATTTCTTTCTTTCTTTCTTGGTGCCTAGCAAATGAGGGGCACCTCTATTTATACTAACACCTAGGGACTAAAGTGTAATTTAAAATTACTTTATAAGTCCCTAGACTATTTACAATTTGGTCCCTTTTCTAGAGAGTTCTACACTTTCTAGGTTTTTCCAAAGACTTTCTTGAAAAGTCTAAGTTATTCTAGAGAATTCTCTAGCCTTCTTGAATATTCTAAAAGGTTCTAGAGTTCTCCGCAAACCTCTCCACAACTCTAGACCCTTCCGCCCCTATCCGATCGCAAAATTTTAACTGTGATGTGATGTGGCGGGGCGTGACACTATTTTGTATATTTAGAGAGTAAAATAGAGAATGAGCTCTCCAACCACACTTCATTCACTCTTTAGGGCATCTCCAACCTAATCTTCTATTTTACTCTCCAAATATAAAGTTTTATATTTTACTCTCTAAAAATGAATCTTTTCCTATCTCCTCAATATTATATTATTATTTATATTTCATTCTTATTTTCTTATTTCATAATATAAATCATTTATTTCTTTTTTCCCAAATAATTACTTTATATAATTTTTAATTTTATATGAAATTATATTTTATTATAAATTTTTAAATAACATAAATTGCAAGAAAATATAATATAATACATAAATTAGGGGAAAAATTCAAATAAAAGTGACATATAATTACATAAACACTCAATTTTCAAAATTATTACGTTGCTCCTATAAATGCTCTATTAATGCATTATGGAGTTCAAAATGAGCATTTTTGTCCTTAATTTTTTTATGTCTAGCTAAAAATTGTTCAAACAAGAGATTTTCATCTACCGCAATTTCTATAGTTGGAGTTGGAGCCTCTACGACATCTTGAATTGGTGCATTGAGATCACGTTCATCCTCAATTATCATGTTGTGTAGTATAATACATGTAGTCATTATATCATGTAGCACTTTCTTTCTCAAAAAACGTGACGGTCCTGTAATAATTGCAAAAAGTTTGAGGACAAGGCTCTACTTTGCAATCATCGGAGTATGAGGCTCCTAGTCATATATCACCTATAGTATCATCTCCTAACTTATCATCTTTTTCACTTAATTTAAATGAGAATTTTTTAGGTCATTATACTTCATCTGAACGGCCTATTGGGGTGAAGAAATCAAAATTAAAGAGATCAAAAGATGAAGGTCTTTCGTCAGCTATGAAACTTTTTGAAATCGAAAATAATCGCCTTAGGAAGATGTTATCAGAGTTTGCTACATCCAAACAATAGGACGACGAAAGGCTAGATAGATATATCAAAACCAAGGAGTTTAGAGACGAAACTAAAATTTTAATGAAAAATTTAGAAACTATTAGTGATCTAAATGTTCATGATTACCTGCAATGAGAACAACAACGAATACTTGAAAAAAGAAATCGACAATCACAATCGCAGTACAACCGAATCACAACCACAATCGCAATAATTCTCGGAATCATATCCTAATTTTTTTCCGAATAGTGCTAAATCTGGAAACGACCTACCGAATTTCTAAATTATTGTTGTGATCAATTAATTATTATGTAATGTATTATATTTTATCTTGTATTTAAATTATTATGTTATGTATTATATTGTATTGTTATCTTGTATTTAAATTATCATATCATGTATTGTATTTTTAAATTAATTTTTTTCATCTTGCCATTGTAATTTTGTGTATCCTTTATAATAAAAATTAATAATAAAATAAAATTTTGTTATTCACGAAAATTAGAAAAAAAATTAAAATACTATTAATTTGAAATTAAAATAGTATATATTAAATAATATTTATTAAAAATATTATATTACATTTAAAAAAGAATTATGAATATTAGATATTTAATTAATGGAATTAGATGTAAAACAATATGTTAATTAGAAAGTAATAGAAATAATAATAAAATAATGAAAAAAGTGAAATAGAGAATGTGAATAGTAGTCTCCAAATTTGGAGAACTACTATTCAACTCTATATATTTGAAGAATAGAGGGCGATTTGGAGGTGGGTTGGAGTGCTTATTCTCTATTTTACTCTCCAAATATAGAGAATGGAGAGTAAAATAGAGGTGGGTTGGAGATGATCTTATTCTCCATTTATAGAGAGTTGAATAGTAGTTTTCCAAATTTGGAGAACTACTATTCATACTCTCTATTTCACTTTTTGATTATTTTATTATTATTTCTATTATACAATATTTGTAATTAACATATTATAAATTATATAAGACCATTAATTAAACCTCTAATATTCATAATTCTTTNTAGAGTCTTACTAAAGTTTCGTGCGGCACTTGACAACTTACTCACTAGTCTTTCAAGATCTTGTAAGCTCAAGTAAGTCTTTTATGCTAAGATCGCTAAGAGAATGAAAGGAAAAACTTAGAGAATTTTGGAAGAAGGCTTTATATAGCTTGGAAGATTGCTTACACTTGAGTGATTTCTTTCTTTCTTTCTTTCTTGGTGCCTAGCAAATGAGGGGCACCTCTATTTATACTAACACCTAGGGACTAAAGTGCAATTTAAAATTACTTTACAAGTCCCTAGACTATTTACACTTTGGTCCCCTTTCTAAAGAGTTCTACACTTTCTAGGTTTTTCCAAAGACTTTCTTGAAAAGTCTTACGTTATTCTAGAGAATTCCTTAGCCTTCTTGAATATTCTAAAAGGTTCTAGAGTTCTCCTCAAACCTCTCCACAACTCTAGACCCTTCCGCCCCTATCCGAACGCAAAATTTAACTGTGATGTGGCGGGACGTGACACTATTCTCTATATTTAAAGAATAAAATAGAGAATGAGCTCTCCAACTACACTCCATTCACTCTTTAGGGCATCTCCAGCCTAATTTTCTATTTTACTCTCCAAATATAAAGTTCTCTATTTTACTCTCTAAAAAAGAATCTTTTCCTATCTCCTCAATATTATATTATTATTTATATTTCATTCTTATTTTCTTATTTCATAATATAAATGCTATATTTCTTTTTTCCCAAATAATTACTTTATATAATTTTTAATGTGATATGAAATTATATTTTATTATAAATTTTTAAATAACATAAATTGCAAGAAAATATAATATAATACATAAATTAGGGAAAAAATTCAAATAAAAGTGACATACAATTACATAAATACTCAATTTTCAAAATTATTACGTTGCTCCCATAAATGCTCTATTAATGCATTACATAGTTCAAAATGAGCATTTTTGTCCTTAATTTTTTTATTTCTAGCTAAAAATTGTTCAAACAGGAGATTTTCATCTACCGCAATTTCTATAGTTGGAGTTGGAGCCTCTACGGCATCTTCAATTGGTGCATTGAGATCACGTTCATCCTCAATTATCATGTTGTCTAGTATAATACATGTAGTCATTATATCATGTAGCACTTTCTTTCTCAAAAAACGTGACGGTCCTGTAATAATTGCAAAAAGTTCAAGGACAAGACTCTACTTTGCAATCATCGGAGTCTGAGGCTCCTAGTCCTATATTACCTATAGTATCATCTCCTAACTTATCATCTTTTTCACTTGATTTAAATGACAATTTTTCAGGTCATTACACTTCATCTGAGCGGCCTATTGGAGTGAAGAAATCAAAATTAAAGAGATCAAAAGATGAAGGTCTTTCGTCAGCTATGAAACTTTTCGAAATTGAAAATAATCGTCTTGGGAAGATGTTATCAGAGTTTGCTACATCCAAACAATAGGACGACGAAAGGCTAGATAGATATATCAAAGCCAAGGAATTTAGAGACGAAACTAAAATTTTAATGAAAAATTTAGAAACTATTAGTGATCCAAATATTCGTGATTACCTGCAACGAGAACAACAACGAATACTTGAAAAAAGAAATCGACAATCACAATCGCAATCACAACAATTCTCGAAATCATATCCTAATTTTTTTTCGAATAGTGCTAAATCTAGAAACGACCTACCGAATTTCTAAATTATTGTTGTGATCAATTAATTATTATGTAATGTATTATATTTTATTATTTAAATTATTATGTTATGTATTGTATTGTTATCTTGTATTTAAATTATCATATCATGTATTGTATTTTTAAATTAATTTTTTTCATCTTGCCAATTTAATTTTGCGTATCCTTTATAATGAAAATTAATAATAAAATAAAAATTTGTTATTCACGAAAATTAGAAAAAAAATTAAAATACTATTAATTTTGAAATTAAAATAGAATATATTAAATAATATTTATTAAAAATGTTATATTACATTTAAAAAAGAATTATGAATATTAGATATTTAATTAATGGAATTAGATGTAAAATAATATGTTAATTAGAAAGTAATAGAAATAATAATAAAATAATGAAAAAGTGAAATAGAGAGTGTGAATAGTAGTTCTCCAAATTTGGAGAACTACTATTCAACTCTCTATATTTGAAGAATAGAGGGTGATTTGGAGGTGGGTTGGAGTGCTTATTCTCTATTTTACTCTCCAAATATAGAGAATGGAGAGTAAAATAGAGGTGGATTGGAGATGGTCTTATTCTCCATTTATAGAGAGTTGAATAGTAGTTTTCCAAATTTGGAGAACTACTATTCATACTCTCTATTTCACTTTTTGATTATTTTATTATTATTTCTATTATATAATATTTGTAATTAACATATTATAGATTATATAAGACCATTAATTAAACCTCTAATATTCGTAATTCTTTTTTAATATAATATAATTTTTTTTATTTAATGTATACTACTTTCATTCCGAATTAATAATAATTTAAATACAAGAATGCATAAAAATGCTCACTTTAAACTCTATAACAAATTAATAAAACATTTATGGGAGCAACGTAATAATCTTGAAAGTTGAGTATTGTTGTAGTGATATTTGAATTGTCCATTAATATGTATATATAATATTTGCTTGCAATCTATGTTATTTACAAATTTAAAATAAAATAAAATTTTATATTCTACGGAAATTATATAGGGTGATTATTTGGAAAAAGAGAAGAAGAAAGAAATGATTTATATTATTGAAATAAGAAAATAAAAATAATAATATAATATTGATAAGATAGAAGAAGTACCTTTTTGTAATTTCATCTATCGTCATTTCTCACTCCCTTCTGACTAACAATAGCTCTTTTTGTACCAATTTTCAGACAAACCCTAGTGAAAATCTCAGAAGCGAAATCGGAGAAAATGGATTCCACCACTCAAACACCGGTCAAGAAAAACCCTAAGAAGGCCAATCTTTTGGATCATCACTCTATCAAGAGCCTTCTGGATGAGTCTGTCACTGAGGTACCTCAGTTTTTACCTTAGATTTGAATTGAATTTGACTTATCTTTGTGTGTTGATTTGTTGTTTTGTTTGATTATATGGTTTATAGATTGTTACTAGCAAAGGATACCCAGAAGATGTGAGATTGAGTAACATCAGGTTGTTGATTGGTTCAATCATCATCGCAATTGCTCTTGTTGCTCAGTTCTACAAGAAGGAGTTTCCTGCTAATCGCGATTTTCTCATTGGATGCATTGTGTTATATCCTTTTGAAATTTCATTTTTGATTTTTGTTCACCTGTTAATTATGTGTTTTTGTTGGGATGATAACTGCGTATTAGAATGAAACGGATCTGGATGTAGGATATAGGGGTTTATATAATCTGCCATGTTTGATTCGGAATTGAGGCATAACTGTGTATTTTTTATCAGTAAAGATTATCACTGAGGAAGAGTTGGAAATTTGAAATGAAAAAAAATAAAAAATTTCATTATCTGGTTTGACAGCTATTGTGTATTTCAGGGCCTGCATCTGTTCTATTTTCATTGTAAATACTGTTTGGTTTGTTCAGTAATTGCCTTTTTATTATAAAACTAAACTGAGTTTCGAATCCAGATGAACAAGTCCTTTAGCATTCTTATGGTAGTCACAATTTCATAGTCATGATTAGAGGGTTGAATTTTGGATGTGAATACTTGATCCCATAAGAGTCTATGGTTGAGAAAATTGCAAGTGATAAATTTTGAAGGCCGCAAGTTTATAGGTTTAGTTGTATTTGATGTATGATGGTTGAAAAGGTATGCCTCTGCAATGTTTGTATGTACTGGGAGTTTAATTGATGTATGTTTTATGGCGCTTGAGAGACCTAGTATTTTTAGAATGTGAAACCTTTTCTCCAACTTTGTCATATCCTTGACTATGGCACGTATATATTGTTTAACGTGATATTACAACTGATTATCCACACAAAGGAAAAGAATGCGATTTTGTTCACCTATCCTCCGGAGGTAAGTTATCCGTCAACATGTCTTTTTCTGCATCATTATGTTTGTGAAATTCAACATGCTAGCTAATATTTTTAACTCTAATGGATAAGTTATTATCATGAAAATTGATTATCACCTTAAGAGTAATCAACTTCATCAAGATATTGGATAGGTATTTGCTGAAAGTGACATTTTTAATAGAACTGGAACAGTGATTTATCTACAAAGAAAATTTAATAGAAAAACCTGACTATAATAAGGTTTAAAGATCCGAATCAAAGTGGTGTGGAATCAGTGATAACTATTAACTCTCAACCCCTAGTTTTCTAACTGCACCACATTTTGATGCATATTACAAAAAGACTTATATTTAGAGGTGTAGAAATTTTTCCATACAATAAATAAGAATGTAGTGGATGATAAAGTTGTGGGAACATGTGATCATGGGTTGGTGGATAGTCTTCTAGTGTATTAAGTACAAAAAAGAGGAGTTTATTTGTGGTGGAGCTTTTGGACTCAAGAACTAAATACAATGTTGCGTTGTTGTATTTTGGAGGGGATAAGTCTAGAGTGTTACTTCTGGATTAGTGACGACTGTAGTGAGCTTGAATTTGCTTAATATTATTGTTAAAAACGGCCTAAGGACTTGGCAAGAGAAAGAGTTTGAAGCACATCAAGGGGTGGGCTAAAGCGTTTACATTCATATATGAGGAAACCCAGTGGGGATTTTAGAACCAAATTCAATTGGGAAAACAAATCATATGATGACTTGTTTTGAAATACTCTATTATACTTATTATTTTACCCCCCCTCTATGGTGTAATCACAAGATTTGTGGAGATTGAGTAGATGAACTCTTAATGAAAGCTTGGAGCTAGTATGAGGGTGTTGGTTATAAAAAGAATGAGTGGGTTGTTGTAGTTACGGGAGCACTCTTGATATTTGTTTTAGCCAATAAAGTTCCTTTAAGGGTTTAGAGTTATTCTAATAAGCGTTCTTGGAATTGGTAACACGAGGTTGTAATGTGCTAACTGATAATGCTTAGTCAACATGTTGATTATTATGTGGAAGCAGTGATACTTTATTTCCCATATGCAATTAGTTAGTGTGAGACCACTATTGTCTCTGGGGGTAAACTTTGTTGTTTTACTAAGAAGTTGTTCAATACAATGTACACCTTCATTATGCATAAAATCTCCTTCAATGGGTGAACTTATTTTTAATATTAAAATTAGTGAGTGTGGTGGAGAATATGCATTTTAATATTGAAAATGTTAATATTAATTGCATAAGATGGTAATGTGGCCACAACTTCTATAAAATTACTATTCCATGATCAGCCCACCTATTACCCGTCTAAAGAGCAAATGTCTATCCAACAACTCAGATTTCATCCTATCACAACTTTATTACATCATTGCATATTTATTTATTTATTCTATGGAAGAATTCTTGCACCTATAAATAGGAGTCTGTTTGCCTTGTGATGGTGTCTGAACAAATGTTGCAAATAGGAGTTTGTTTACCTTGTGATGGTGTATGAACAAGTCTCCAATATATTCACTATAAAAATATGTTTTCTTGTAAGAAGGTGGTTTATTGTGGTGTTGTTTTAGACTCAACAACTAGTGATGGGAGTGCCAAGTAACACACACATGAAAATGGATGAATCTAAACCCAACCCATCAAATACCCATTTTCAGCGGTTATATGGACATGATCAATATTTGACCCATTTTAAATAAATCATTATCCTACTCATTTTTACTTGGACGGGTTGGATATTTACTTGATTATTTTATCCCTTTCTTCAAGCACTAATTAGAAGTGTGATGAAGGGAGTACCGTCTTATGGCTAGTGTAACTTACCAGAAGGAAAAAATGGGATAAAAAGACTTACAGTAGTAACTACTTCAGATGAACTATATCATTGTTGTGTTTAAGAGAAACTTCCATTTGTATTCTTTTGGGTTAAATGACTGGTCATTTGGTGTGCATCTTTTGTTTCTTTTCTTGGTCATATCTCTCATCTCTTGTGTCTTGTAACTATTGCATCTGGTGGCATATCATGTTCAGACCTTAGATCTGGTGGATACCCTTCCATTCTTGTTTTTGTCTTATATTTTTTTTCTTTCCTGTTGTAAAGTCATCAGTTTAGTTGCTCTTAGATTCACAGAAGACTTAATTAGCTTTGGTTTGTGTATGACAGGGATCTTTTAACAGCACTGGCTTAGTCGTCTCATCAAAGCTGCCTAGATTCTCCGATATGTACACACTTACAGTAGAAAGTGCTGATCCCAAGTCCATTTCTGCGAGGCCAAAAGTTGAGTTTACCAAGAGCGTCACAAAATGGTCTCTTTCTCCCACTCATCCTTTTGAAAGAGGAAAAATATATAGTACATGTGGGATTTCATAAACTGAATGACTTGCTTCTGATGAGATAGATGTGTTTTTGCAGGTTTGCCAAAGATGGAGTTCTTGTGGAGGGTCTATTCTGGAAAGATGTTGAAGCCTTGGTTAACGATTATGCTAAGGAACACAAAAAGAGCAAATAGATGCAATTTCAAACATTTTGATAGGAATGTTGATGACATGGATAGCCAATGAGATTGAAAACATCGGTTAATGAGTTACTGGATTAATATCATCTATATCATTGTTGAAGCAAAATTGATCCAATTTTCATCATTGATTCATATAGATCCAACTGCAAAGTATTTTAGCCTTGTTGATCATTAATAGTTTATTTTAGAAAAGTAGAGCATTTTTGTGATGCACAGCAGCTGCACTTGGTTTCATACGTCTTGCGCGTTTTCTTCGACAATTCATATAGCTAAGGTAAAAGAAGGCAACATTATAATTGAAGGCTGCTCGAGTATTTTTCTTGGATGTTGTTGGCCTTGTGAAATATTTTCTTAAACTAACTTTGAACCTGTTATTACTTAATTACAAATTATTAGTACAATAAAATCAGGTTTTGTGGTTAGATAAGTTGATGCATAACTAAAAAAATGCAACAAATTCAACTCGGTGTTTGATGTCTACCTTGGTGCCCGACTAAGTGGAGTTTGCGGCCACTTCACTCGAAAAAAAAGAGTAGACTGCAAGAGCATAAGCCCCGTTCAGTTAGCCCAACTGGGCCACGTGAATAACTGTCAAACTGGCCAATATCGCTCCCGAGCAGGAGTCATAGGCTCCACCTCGTCTCAGCCCAAGCCCATACGGGCTTTAAACTCCTTAAGCCCGTGAAGCTAATTCGTTACCGAACCTGCATCTCTGCAGAAATGGCCCGGGGACTTTCCTGGGTCCTGGCCCACCCAAAGAGTGGACCTTGACCCATTCACGTCGTCTTGCAGTCATGATGCAATATGCTAGCAGACAATACTATTAAAATTAGGATTAAAGAACCTTCACAAACGGTGTGGGACAAACGGAAATAGCTATCAAAGAGAAAAATACACATCTCTTACATGATCATTAAGATATCAGTTAGAGCTTTGTTCTCAGCACACTCACAAGAAAGTTTTTGGAGAATCCGACACACACTCATTGACATTTTTGAAGAGTCCAATTTACATGTGACATTTCTGTTTCTGATGTATGCATATGCATGTACTTAAGGCCAAGTCATGTTGCACTAATCTTCATGTATAATTATTATCTAAAATTCCTTAGCTCTATCCTCTTCAAATCCTTTGAAGCCACAATCCACAAAGTAGACTCGATCTTTCATATCAAAATACGATAATTTCATATCTATAACATTGCTGGCGGATGTGAATATAGTAAGAACTCATCAGAAAACTATGAAAAGCAGCACGATATTAAGCTCGTTCACTTGGGGCAATAAGACAAATAAACTTGATTTGCATTTAGCTTATAGCTAGAAAGACAAGAACTACATACAAGCAGGGCACAGACACTTCAATTCCTACTGTAGGCATTCCACAACTAAACTACTTAGTATTAGGAGCCTACAGACAATTTTGTAAAACCAAAACATAGTACTAATCCACTTCTATAGTCGGCTATTTAGAGATAAACTAGATATTAGGAACATTTGCTTAATGGAAACAAAGTGCCCTGCTCATATTGATCTAGTCCCTTTCATGATCATCATGAAGTGAAATCCTGTCCATGATATTGGCCACCACCTCTTTGGACTCCTTGAGCAGCTTGACACTCTTTTTGAGCCTATTGCGTTTCTCAGCAACCAAAGGCAACTCAATAAGCATTCTTTCAATTCCACCACCATGAGGTGTCATCAGATCCTGAATGATCTCGTTTTCCATCTCCTTGTTAATCATGTTACGAATGTTGAACATTATGTGCAAGGCCATAGAATCCACCAGCCTCATTAGCACAATTTTCCAATAGGCCATCATTCTCATCTTCAAATCAAAAGCCTTCTGCACCACATCAAGATGCTTCCTCAAATGACCAACGTCGATTTCTCCTACCCCTTCAAGGTTTATCACGGAGCACTTCCCATGATCATTCATAATCTCCATGAACATGTGTTGTTGAGCCATGAACTTACTATAAGTAGTTAAATAGTCAGGATTACAAGTGTAATCAGTCAGCTTCTCCATCCCAATAATTTCCCTTACCCAATCAACTGATTCATTCTTTTTCTTGGCAATCAAGTTTTGGGCTGCTCTTCTAGTAGAAGACTGAAGCTGTGGATAGTTCTCACAATGATACATTAAAACTATGATAACAACTCGCTCTAAGTAATTCCACAGTTTCCCCACAAAATCCTCTGGAGAGGCGGCAATTTCCTTCACTATTCTCTGCAAAACATTAAGGAAAACAGCTCGAGGAAGGAAGTTTGGCAATCCAATCCCTTTCGTTTCTTGTAAAACCATGACCTCTTCCATTAAGAATCCCTCCACTTTCTCCAAATTCTTGGAATGCAGCTCATTAGAATATTGATCAAGCATTTCAACCAGCCTAGCTGCAGAGTGCATTTCTTTATCATCAGGATACTCATCAAACTCCCCACTTAAAAGAATTTTCTTCAATGAATCCTTTGATGAACTCAGAACGCGCATAAATGCCGTCAGAGCTTCAGCCACAGAAGTCAGATGCTGAGGAAGCCTGTTAAGCTCAGCAAGATTGAGAGCAAGTTTATCATTGATCTTCCTCACAAATTCAGGCAAGCATTTTGAAATGATGCTTGCTTGAATACGCACCAGCTTTTGTGCCAAAATAGGAACACTAACCATCGATTTATCAATCTTGGACAGAAGTGGATGAGTTGAAAAAAGCCTTTGCTCATCACTCCTAGCTTCTTCATAAGACTCATTCCCAATTCTATTCCTCACACAAACATAGCCAAGCCCTATATTCACTTCATCAGCAGTAACCTTTTCAAGCAGCCCTTCAGGGGCTTTATCAGCTTTTGTCACAACAGCCAGAGTCCTTTCTCCTGTTTTGTCCACTTTCTGAGGCATTCTAATAGACTCACAAGTAGGGAAATCAACAGTAGCGGATAAAACATTCAAGATTATGCTTTCTTCAGGAACTATATATTTCATAATAATATCATAAACTTGTTCATAAATGTCTTCAGGTTGTCCTTGTACAGCAACTCTAGTAATACCAGGTAAATCCACCATGGTCAAATCAGGGACACCGTTTTTTTTAACTACTAATGTTAAAGGGTAGTTAGATATACCTTTACCATGTCCAGCAATCTCATCAGTAGCAAGAATGATAGCATCTGCAATGCCAATTTCATCAACAGGGAGTGACTTGTTGTTGTACTCCAACTGAAGATTTGGTGCAGTGATGTTTGGATCATTCTGCAGCCTCATAACAAGGGGTACCCTGGTGCAAATGCCTTGTCCTCTAGGAAGACTGATCCCAGCAAGGGATTCAAGAACACTGGACTTTCCAGAAGATTGATCCCCGACTACTACGATCGTTGGGAGCTGGATACCTTCTTGCATTATGTTAAGATGGCGGAGCTTGTCTATACAGTCGAGAAGTAGACGGATTCTATCATTGAAAGATGCAACAATAGGAGGATTAATAACACCACAAGCTACTACTGCAAGAGGTTTTGGATCAAGAATTTCAACTGAATCAGCAATGCAGCCATTGGCATTTTGGTTAGCCATACGTACTTTCTTTGATAGAAAAAGAAATGGTTTGTTTGAGAGGTGAAAATGGTTGTGGTGATGATGAAGTTTATAAAGAAGTTGTTTAAAGACAAATGATGTGTACTTTAAAGTGACTGTCAGAATATTACTTTAGATTTGATTGAAAAAACTTTCCAATGAAAGTATATAGGTTTGTATTTCAGAAAAAAGAATAAGCAGAGAGACTGACTATATATAGTGATTAATTCTTTTTCTGATTTTCTCTTATTGTACTCAATCTCCTTTGATTGGTTTTCATTTTCTGAGGAACATATAGATATGGATTTGATTGGGTGAATTTGACAATTTATATAACAACTGTACAGTAAAGTTTTAAAACGATATTTGCAACAAAGGTAGTCTTTCAAAAGTGCCTTTGTTCCTTGTTTGGCCGGATGGTTTGGTACTCAAATTTAATACATGTAGTATTAGTTATACATCTTGTTCAGACGTATAATGTATAATTACATGTTCATACCCAATTCAAAGTAAATAAAAAAAAATACCTATTTTTTCAAAAAAAAAGTTACAGCTCATACCCCCATTCATTAAAGTTATAGCTTTCGCTTAACTGATACTAAATCAGTATCATATATTGTATTGATATCATTTAAGACTGATAATTTCACTTAACTGACACTTAATCACTATATATATATATATATATTAGTGGGGTATAAATATAAATAGGTATATATTTGTAATTATTTTACTTTTATAGGATATTTGCTTCGTTTCTCCTTAATTTTATAGGAACTACAATTTATCCATTGGTTATTGGAAGTAAAAAAAATGTTGAGAGGTGTCTTTCTTTCAAACTTAGCTCAAAAGTGATTAGACTCGTGATTTTATCGATGTAGTCCATTTTAAATATGGAAGTACTAGATATATTAGAGGGGTATGAATATAAATAGGTATATGTTTGTAATTATTTTATTTTTATAGGATATTTGCTTAGTTTCTCCTTAATTTTATAGGAACTACAATTTATCCATTGGTTATTGGAAGTAAAAAAAAAAGTTGAGCGGTGTCTTTCTTTCAAACTTAGCTCAAAAGTGATTAGACTCGTGATTTTATCGATGTAGTCCATTTTAAATATGGAAGTACTAGATTATAATGGAAAACATTATGCAGATAAGCAAATATATACTGTTTAATTAATTAATATAACTATAGTTTATTAATTAATTAATTAATTAAAGAGATTTATTAAGTTTAAAAGATTAACTTCTCTCCACTGACCGTGGACAAGAAAATTACATTGTCAGTTCATTTTTAAAAATACTTATTTATTTGCTTAATTATACTCCATAGCTATTATTTTATTTGCTATGAGTATTTATGTTTGGCTTGCCAATATACAAAAAGAATAAGTATATACAAAATTTTGTATTTATACATTTCGAAATTTTTCAGAATTTATACAAATAAAATGTATCAACATGATAATTATATACAAGCTAGGGTAAGAATATACAAATTCTGGATCTATACAATTAGGAAAATTCTGGATATATACAATTAGAAATCGAATTATACAACTTTTGGATTTATACAATTAGGAGCCGAATTATACAAATTCTAGACGTGGACTACGTAATCATGATTGTAAGTTAGTGGTGAATGGTAATTTAATTAAACTATAACTATGTTAACTAATTAACTAGTATATATTTGTTTACCCACCTAATTTTCCCAATATTTAAGTCCAATTTTAGCTTAAGAAGGGGTTTTTTTTCCTTTTAACCAAACTCATTTTAAAATGTGAATGTATAAGATCTCATAAGTAATTATTTAATGTACTCACACGATCTAAATCAAGTGCTTCGAGAATATGTCAATATATATTATACAGTATAAGTGAGACGGTATTTAAATAATGATATATGTGTTATATATATTTGTTTGAAAAAAATAAGGGAAAAGGGACGGATTTACCCCCGAACTTTAATAAATGGTATGTGTATGCCCTCCGTTATACTTTGCATCCACATAAGCCCCTGCCGTCCAATTATAGGTACACATATACCCCTCTCACTAACGGACCCCTAATTTCTTACACGTGTCTTAATCTTATTGAACTACCCGTTTGACCCTTTTTTTTAACCTATAACCCAATTATCCGCCCCATAAC
>NC_064283.1:10074285-10207128 GCF_019186545.1 Solanum stenotomum | reverse complement strand
TGAAGCACGCTGATATCTACCCATATCCATGTAAAGTCCACCTAAATTGTACAAGGCATCAACATGGCCAGGTTTCAAATCAATAGCTCTCTGAAACTCCTTAATAGCATTATCATCATCACCCATTGCGTGCAATGCAAAAGCAAGATCACAATGTGCATCAGCATAGTCACTCTTCATATAAATGGCCTCTTCTAATGCCTTAACAGCTGCCTTATACTCACCCATGCCAAAAAGTGCACTACCCAAAAGTTTCAAAGCTCTAATTGAGTTACTAATTGAATCACAAGAACTTTTAGACATGGTTTTAGGTCTGATTTGAGGGAGACGACAGATAGATGAAAAATTGACTACAAAATTATGACCAACACACGATAGATTCGATGAAGACAAGGTGAAATCGACGAGACAAAGTGGAATCGACGAAGACAAACTGGAATCGCGGCGACGACTAGGGTTTTGGTGTGAGGGATACGCGGGGACCTCCGACTAGGGAAAAGGGACGGATTTTGGTGTTTTAATTAGGATTCTTTTAGAGGAAATTGGGTGGGTATTGGGTTATGGGCCGGATAGTTGGGTTATGGGTTAAAAAGAAGGGTCAAATGGGTAGTTCAATAAGATTAAGACACGTGTAAGAAATTAAGGGTCCGTTAGTGAGAGGGGTATATGTGTACCTATAATTGGACGACAGGGACTTATGTGGACGCAAAGTATAACGGAGGGTATACACATACCTTAAACTCATGATCTATGTGAAATTAGCACAACACTCACATAAGCATATAAATTACATTGAATTTATTTTATATTTCTATGTAATAAAGAAGAGAACTATTTTACAATATAAAATGTGGTAAAAGCATGATTTACCCTTTTTCTTTAAAATTCGGCATACCACAAACGTGCATTATTTCGAGAATTAAACATCAAACGACTTAATTAGTAGTTTATTCAAGGTCAATCTAACCGCTTACTTTTGGAAAGACGCCAAATAGGCCTATACCCTAGCACTTTTATGTATAATAGGAAAAAATTAGATAATTGTATATTTAATTAGCTACACCATCTCAAGCATGAATGGCTTTCCATATATTTAGAAGAGTTCCCCCTAATCTGGTGCCTGTTTATGAAAGAGACTCTTCTATAACTTTGTTTTAATGAAGGGCTTTATTTCCCTTGAGTTCTGCTTGGAATTGGGCCTCCATAATATCTTCTTTAAGATATATTTGTTCAAGGGAGACGCGATAGAATTTAGAATAAGACAGAAATATTGAGAGGATTTCATATTTAAAAATTGAGATTATTTAAAGAAGATTTTGAGTTGATTAGGATTGAAGAATCAGTGTATACTTCATGTATAGTTAAGCTATATTTAATTTTTTGAATGTATTATAATGTATAGTCGATGTATAGGTAAACTATACTCAATCTTTTTAGTGTATCATAATGTATAGTCAATATATACTTTTTATGAATTTTGACCATTTTTATATAACTAAAAACATGGTTATATTTGTTGTAAACTATTTACTTTATTTTATATATTTGAAACTATTTCTTTATATAAAAACTTATGACAAAAATGAATATATCGAATAAATAGCATTACTGGTTACAAAAAGCAACAAGTGCACCAGTGGTCTAGTGGTAGAATAGTACCCTGCCACGGTACAGACCCGGGTTCGATTCCCGGCTGGTGCAATTAACTTTTTGATTTTTTGCTTTAATTACAAGAATTGCTTATTAAAAGCCAAATTGACTAATTTTTAAAATTAAATTAGCTTACGATAATTCAATATTTCAAACAAAAACTATAAATTACAGTTTTTTTTGCATATCAATATGATGAAAAAATATATCATAAAATGTTAGTCAAAGGTTTTTATAGTTTGACTCTAAAAAGGAAACTATGACAGTTAAAAGTGGATGAATGTAATATTATATTAAGAAGATATTTACCATTTATAACAATAAAAAAAAATTTCACTTATCACTTTTAATACATATTACAGAGAATAATCTATAAAACATAGCTAATACAAGTTTTATCGATGGATAATAATTTATCACACATTTTTAGTACAAAGTGTCAATTTCTTATCAATATTTTAAAACAGTTATAACACCTATATATTACATACATAATTCACTTTTAATACATGTTGCAGATTTATCAAAGTATTGTTATGTATTGCTATAAATAATAAGTAATAAATAAAAAATATAGCTAAAATAAGTAATTATTTATGAGTAAAAGGTATCCATCCAAATAATTTTTCCTATATCNATAAAACACATCTAATACAAGTTTTATTGATGGATAATAATTTATCACATATTTTTAGTACAAAGTGTCGATTTCTTAATATTTTAAAACAGTTATAATACATATATATTACATACATAATTCACTTTTAATACATGTTGCAGATTTATCAAAGTATTGTTATGTATTGCTATAAATAATAAGTAATAAATAAAAAATATAGCTAAAATAAGTAATTATTTATGAGTAAAAGGTATCCATCCAAATAATTTTTCCTATATCCTCCTTATAAGCCAGCAAAAGGCCTAAGTTTCTCAATTATGGAGTCTATAGCAGAATGAGAGTTCTTGGTGCCTGTTAATGGCAGATGTTTTGGTGCTTCAGCTCTGTCAAAATAAAATGCTCCAGGAACCAACTTCTCTTTTGGTTGTAATGCCAACCAGATAACTGTATCTGCACCTTCCTCACTACTTCTAAGTTTTCCTTCAAATCTACAAAACATCAATTTCATGTATCATGACTATTATTAAAGCAAGGATCATGTTTCAAGATGATTAACTTACGATTTAGAAAAATCCGGCAAACTCTTGGCTACTCCAGGCGTCTCGGCCCACCCTGGGTGCATGGAGTAGAAACCAACACCTTTATCCTTGTACTTTTCAGCCCATTTTTCTGTCAGTGCAATCTGAAATGAAAGATATACAATCCATTGAGTTGAAGGCAGCTTTGATGAACATGATATGGTTTCCTTCTAGAGAGTAGAGAGAGTTGTAATTTAGATGGGGAGCAAACAAGCAAGATACATGAACGAAACTTTCCTGATATACATTTGTTGATCGGAGGATCATTACATGTCTGTACATCCTGCTTATCGATACTACACCAGATACGAAGAAAACCACATACAAAATGTAAAGGACCGACAAATGTTTTGTAGACTCATGACCAAGTAGTAAACATTTTTACTTTGTTCTATAACAAAATGAATGGAAGAACTCTAAATATGTTCCGCTGTAAAAGGTCAGAAAGGATTACTCCCTACTTTATCGATGGTTCTCTTTAAATATTAACTCGCGGTGAAGGATTTGATGTCCTAGCAAGATGGATAAAAATGCACTATATTTGTCCGTGTGACTTAAGGAGATCCCATCATCAACTAAAATCTCGGAAGAAACCATATGAGTGGCATTGCAGAATTCGGTTGTGACCAAGGTAAAGGCCTTAACTGGGATCAACAAATCAAAATTTCAATTTGCTGTAGGATGAGACTGAAAAAAGTTTGTCTAGGAATGAGGGAGACAAAAGACCATAGCTATCAAAGATGAAAATACACATCTCTTAAATGATCATTAAGATATCAGTAGGAGCCTTGTTCTCCGCATATTCATAAGCTAGGTAAATGAAATCAGGATATCACTTCATGAAGAAAAGTCATGCTGCCACACACACACAGACACACATTCCAAAGAGACTTATTAGTGCTAGTAAACTGGCATGCATATATGAGTCTGTTAAGTCATGTTGTCAATCCAAAGAGAGTTTGCATGAAATGCAGAGAGATTCATAACTTCAGTATCAAAGGCCAAGAAAACACCGGATTGTGTGAAGAGCGGTGCATCAGTCAGAAAAAAAAGTACTCAGACCATACCTCAAGCACAGAATTTAAACATAAAAATGATACTGAAATCACATAGAAGTATCTGGAAAAAGAATGAAGAAAACCTTCCAACCTTTGAATCTGACATTCTAGAGAAAGTTGTTATCTTTTTTTAAAAAAGAAAAGAAGAAGGGACTGAATAACAACACATTTCTTTATAAATAGGAGATTCTGGAGGGAGATTGTTCATGGAACTTCAATAAACTTCTTTGATGAAACTTCAAATATTTTAAAGCAAAATATTCTCTTAAGAGATGCAATAACATTATGCCAATTGTGATGAACCAGTACTTCTAGGTTTTTTACGCCAAGAATGATATTTATATATCAAGGAGCAAACCTTTATGTTAAAAATAGGGGAGGAATATCACTTGCTTCTGTTGGATCTATAACTCAATAAAAACAGAAAACGACAAGCAGCATTTTGGAATAATGTTTACACCGACCATAGCAAATAGCTTAATGGAGGAAACTTTCAAATATAAGGCAGGTTCGTCATAGTATCATAAGGTAGACAAAGAGGATAGAAGAGGGAGATAGTCATTAAGCTCACGTCTATCATTATAAACACTTCACTCTAACATAACAACATTACAAGGGAGGTTTTTATAGGTGCCAATAGAGTCTTCTAGACTCGCGCTTACTAAATGCATTGACACTAGCATTATGAACTTAACCACAATGATAACTTAAAAGCATGCACTTAGTAATTCTAGAATATTCAAAATTACTTTCCAACAACAATTTTCTTACAAGTACGTTTTTCCAAGACCATTATTATTTTACCTGAATTCTCTTGTTCCGAGCATACTGTACCACCCCATCAAACGTGTCACCACTAAACTGCAATATGGTTTATCAGATAATAAGTTTTCTAGCAAGATCAAGGTATTGAGAAATTGAGAATTTTTTTTTTACCTGTAAATCAGTAGTCAATGGAGATGTGTACATTCCACCAGAGGAAACTGTGATAACACGAGCATCAGGTGCAGCCTTCTCTAGGAGTGGTAACATCAACTCAGTCAAGGTGTAAGTTCCAAGAACATTTGTAGCAAAACTCAGCTCATATCTGTTTTTTAGATTATAAAAGGATATCATTAACCGTTGAACAGTCGTACAATGAGAGTTTTTATGAAAGCATTCATAAGCATTAAACAAAAGCCTGCCTACCCTTCTGGTGTGATGACACGATTAGCTTCAAGCAGGCCAGCATTATTAACCTTTTCATATATATATGAAAAAAATAAACTGATCAAGAAGAATAGCAATCATCTAAGAAGATCATTAGATGGTGTCCAATGAAAATGTTCACAAATGAGAAAAGGTATAATACCAGGACATGTACAGGCACATCTTTTGAACAAAACCTGGAAGTGAAGGATTTGACATCATTGACTGATGAGATATCACAGACCTGCCAATTTTGAAACAGAAGTAACCAATAAACCGAACTTTAGAACATCGTCTCACACCAATTCAGATAATAGAAGCAAGAAGTACCTCCAAGTAGACATTTTTATTCCCCGTGTTTGAGTGAATTTTGGTAAGAGCAGCCTCTCCCCTCTCTTTATTACGGCATACCATGTAAACGGTCGCCCCACTTGAAACATTCAAAAGACATAGCTGTTAGTGATACCTGGAACAAAGTATAGTTCTTGAATTGATCTCTCAATGCCAACTCTCTGAGAAAGAAGAACTTAAGGTAAGATAGGCACCGTGAAGCGAGACCCTCAGCAGTTGCGAAACCTATGCCGGAATTTGCACCTGTGACAATGCAATTCTTTCCTTCCATTTGAACTTGCATATCTTCAGGCTTGAAATTTTTTGCATGTTCCCTAAATTCAATTATTGCCAAAGATTAACTTATCGTATCCTTGAAATTGAACGGGAGACTTGGATCAACAGTAAAATTGTCTTGGTGTGACTTATATGTCATGGGTTTGAGCAGTGGAATCATCCATTGACCTTTTGACAAGGTAGGCTGCCTACATCACAACCCCTCTGAGTGAACGCGGGATGCTTCATCCACGGGGCTTCCTTTTTTTTTATACTACCCCATGACGTAACTAAATTCATGTACCACTTTTCAAATACTTTCAATAGAAGGGGGGAAAATGTAACTTGATCACAAAAACAAATCAAGATTTTTTGCTAATCTGAGATCCATCCATTCATTTCTTAAACTTGACTCAACCCTCAAATACAGAATTAAATTCCAAGCTCAAAAGATTAAAAAAGCCTTTTTGACATACTTCATTTTTAAGTTCTCCAAGAGCAAGTTGCTCAAACAAAACCATTAGGCAAATGAAAATTTCCCACTTAAATTTTCACTTCACCAAATGCCAAAAAAAACAGGAATAATCAGCTTGATTTGCCTAGCCAAAAGTCAATATCCAAAGACACAGTAACCAGTAACAAATTAGTCATCATCCAAATGTATAATCAGAAATTCATAGACAGTCAAATCTGCTCATGCTGCAACTCATAAGCAAAATCTAAATGATGATTACTCTTCTATCAACATGTAGCTTTGTAAGCAAGGGAAGAGTAAGAAGCCACCGAACTCAATAACTTTTGTTCAAATAGTGTCAAGAATATCATTAAATAATAAATTTAAAACTCAGATATTAGGATCGATGTAATAAAAAAATAATACATGTATTGGCCACGCTATTATCTAATCCTCTGTCTGGTAGGATTTTCATAGATCTATTAGTTATACACCCTATTCACTACTCACTAGGTCGTATAACTATTAACTAATGCATAAGCAAACTACGATACTAACAATACAATGGTTATTAATACATGAATAAACATGATTAAAGACTGAATGAATTATGCTTAATATACCAAATCAAATCGTGAATAAGAAATAATTTCAAAATAACTAATTGCAGCATAACGAATGCACTCTGTTCAATACTATTGTTATACACTCTACAATTGTTCTAAAATTAATAACCCATAAAATTAAAATTCTGACTTTATTTTAATTAGGATAAGCCAGACTTCAAATAAAAAAATAAATTATATATTCCACATGAAATAAGATACTTACGAAAAAGCAGATTTAGTGAAATTCATATATCCATAAAGCCCAAAAACCGAAGCTCTCAATGTCTGCATTAGGAACAGTAAAAATAAATCAAACCAAAATGTAAGAGAGAGAAAAAGTGAAATGAAAAAAAGGTGTCTACCTTGATAATAAACATGATGAGAATCGAAGTTACAGAGATCGCAAAATTTGAATTTGAATTTGAATTTTCAGCAATGGATTTTCATCTTTACAAAGACTTTTCTCTCTGAGTTTACATGTCCCTATTTTGCTACTTGGCTTGTATTCTTCCACGTAAACAGTGCCGGCTCAGAATATATAAGAAAAATAAGGGAAAATGACCCTGTTTGTCATTCTGGTTCACAATGACTCATATATATCTTTATCGTTATATAAATTATTTATATATTATTAGTTGATTCATTTAATTTATTTTAGAAATAATATTCTATAGTTGTAGGACTTTTAATAATTCTTCCTTTTATATGAAAATAATTATATTTCCTACAAATATTACTAATTTTTTTTTAAAAACAAAATGCTTATAAATTACTCCTATTGTTTTTAAGAAAAAAAAAACGAGGCCCTTATATTAGGGGGCCAAACGCAACAGTTTTTTTCGTTAGCCTAGAGAGTCGTTTATGCACGTAAACCTATGTAATTTTATTTAATTCCTTGCACCAAAAATAAATTGTTGTATTTTTTTTTAATTTCAGGATAATCCATAATCGTTATAATTTTTGTCATACCCTCCGCTATTTATATGAAACAAATTATATGAAGACTTTATCCAAAAAAAAAAATGAAATCCAAAAACTTCAGTCTTACTAATTTTGATATGAGCTATATATTTTTAAAATTGATACAGTTTGATTTGATGTACACTCCTGACTTAAGTATATCACTTGTCACATTCGATTGTCAATGATAAACTATAATCTTTTTATCTTAATTATGTGATATCATTCAAATTTTGAGATTCAAATAAATCTATCTTTAATCGTAATATTTTTATATATCTTTATATATATATATATATATAAAATGGGGTAAGGAATTACATGGTGGGGAATTGAACCCTTATCAATGAGGTGAAAATTTGGATAGCCAATTAATTGGGTTACTAAGATTTTATCACATATAAAAGAAGTTCACAAACGGTGTGGGACGTTTGCTTATTTAAGACTGTGTATATCATACGTCAAACCAAATAGATAATGTAGAGTAAATTATTGAAGAAAAAACATGCATTAAGCTCGCACTATACACAAAATCCGAAAAGGAAATTACATTGAGTGGAGAGCAATTTGTATTCAAAATTTATTTTATAATGTGAAATCTCGTAAAATGTTCATTAGGTTTCATGTCACCATATGATTAAAAGTAACTCTTTTAGCACATATAGTGTTTAAAGTTTTGATGAAATAAGACTTACCTAGCATGTGAAATATAAAATAATGACCAAATGGTTATCAACAAGTGCACCAGTGGTCTAGTGGTAGAATAGTACCCTGCCACGGTACAGACCCGGGTTCGATTCCCGGCTGGTGCAATTATCCTTTTTTTAGACTAACCGAGTAATCGTTATTAATAGCTACTCCCTCCATTTAAAAAAGAATGACCTCCTTTCCTTTTTAGTTTGTTTAAAAAAAAATTACCTCTTTCTTTTTTTGGTAATATTTTAATTTCAGCTTTCCACGTGACATGTTTAAGGTCACATGATTAAAGGACAATTTTGTACATTTGACATAACTTTAATTTAGGACCACAAGATTCAAAAGTCTCCTTTATTTTCTTAAACTCCGTGTCGAGTCAAACTAGGTCATTATTTGTGAAACGGAGGGAGTATTACTTATTTAGAAAAACCTGGCAAACTCTGGCTACTTTTTAGACTAATAGTTATTAAGTACTTATTTAGAAAAATCTGGCAAACTCCTGGCTACTTTGGGAAGGAAGATAGAGTAACCACAAGATAGTTATTACTCTTACTAAGAAAAATTTGGCAAACTCCTGGCTACTTTAGGAGGGAGGATAAAGACAATTATTTTTTAAAAAAACTGGCAAACTACTAGCTAATTTAGGAAGGAGGATAGACCAACCGAAAGATAGTTTTTACTCTTATTTAGAAAAATCTGGCAAATTTCTGGCTACTTTAGGAAGGAGGATAGACCAACTGAAAGATAGTTATTACACTTACTACTCTTATTTAGAAAAATCTGGCAAACTCCTGGCTACTTTAGGAAGGAGGATAGACTAACCGAAAGATAGTTATTACTCTTACTACTCTTATTTAGAAAAATCTGGCAAACTCCTAGCTACTTTAGGAAAGAGGATAAACTAACCGAAAGATAGTTATTACTCCTACTACTCTTATTAGAAAAATCTGGTAAACTCTTAGCTACTTTAGGAAGGAGGATAGACTAATCGAAAGATAGTTATTACTCCCTCCGTCCACTTTTAAGAGAACTTTGACTAACATTTTACGATGTATTTTTACATCATATTGATATGCAAAAAATTGCAATTTATAGTACTTTTTGTATAGTCTTTGAATATCTAAATTTTTTTGTTTAAAATATCGAATTAATATAATCTAATTTAACTTTGAAATTAGTTAAATTGACTGTTGGAAAACACTACATGACAATTAAAAGTGGACAGAGGGAGTACTTACTTAGAAAAATCTTGCAAACTACTCTAGGCTACTCTAGGTGTATCGGCACACCCTGGATGCATGGAATAGAAACCATAAATCCTTGTACATCTCAGCCCATTTTAATGTCAATACAACCTGAAATGAAGATACACGCGAATCGATTGAGTTGATGGTAGCTTTGACGAAACATGATATAATTGAGGTGAATTTAGAGGCAAAAAATAAAGCATCGGGACCTGTGATTTCTTCGTAAAATTAGATATTTTATGTATACTTTTTCTAAAATTTGTATAATATTATGTTCTGACATTCATACTATAAGAAGTCCAACTAATCCACATGGTTAAATGTTGAGTTTTTGACCTTGAGAACTAAGGATCAATTCCCACTTTATATTTTTTCCTTGGTGCACCATGTTCAAAAAATGCTAGGATTTGACTTTGGCCTGATATATATACATTTGTTGATTTGGAGGATCATTACATACATGTCCATATTCTATTTTTATTGATTTGGAGGAAATTCACTTGTTTCTCTTGGATGATCTATATTTAAATCAATAAAAATAGAATACAATAAGCAGCATTTGAGAATAATGTTTACACATTTTTCATAGCAAAACCTAGCTTAATGGAGGAAAAATGGAATATGAGATGAGCTCTTCGTGATATATCAAGGCACAAGGTAAAAGAGATCTGTGCTTCGATTAGCGCATAAGGGTTTACACCAAATCATGTAATGTAATGATGTGAGAATACATAAACAATTCTACTATAAGTATTGTCAAACAATAGTAGGGACATTTCTAATTTGCTGTACAAGTGGCTTCATAAATTCATGCTGGAAAAAGCCCAGACTAAGAAGGAAGACTACAAAAATGAGCTCACTCACTTACAAGTCTGAACAACAAACAATATACAGCAAACATGCATCACCTAATTAAACACAATATACAGCCTGCCTCAAGAGTGAAGAATAAAAAAATCAAAACAATATATGCAGAACCGTTACTCATGAAAAATCGTGAGTCCTGGAAAGTCCATCTTTCAGCCTCTTCAACTGTCCCCTAGGAGACATCTTTTACCGCATCCAGTAAGATTCACCCTATTTCAGCAAAAAGATAATTGTCAAAAAGAAATGTTAGAATCTCTAGCTCTCACCATTGACTGGCAATTACTATCAAAAGCAATATACTTGTCAACATTGATATTTCAAACAAAATATAATTATATAAGAGATCGTACGATGACAGCTCGCTTTCTTGATTGCCATTGAACATGCATATACTTGCATGGCGTTTTCTGTAGTACTGCTAACTTCTTATTCTTTGTACTCGAAGTCAAAGTCTAAAGATGTTCTTTACTTATGATGACAGCTTTCACTTGGAAGACAACTACATCTACCACTAGCTAGTATCTCAATATATAACTGATTCTCAAGGCTGGCTTATTAGATTCATGTAACAACTCCGACAAATTACAACATGAGAGAAAGTAAGGGAAATTATTTTTTTGAAGACAAAGGGTTTTGACAACTGCAAAGATTTTTTGAGACGTCCGTTATCTTTGGAATTCCAGTCTTTTTTTTTAATATCTAGCATCAATACACTTTTCCAAATATCACAAAAACTTATACCATCACAGGGGTTGTTAACCTTTATGCCAGAAATAATATCAGATAATAAACTGTCAAAATACCAAATTGACAATGCCAGGACTAATGTAGTTTTCTGTGAAATCATTATATTGCATCCAAAACTGTAGCATTTTCTTTCCACCATATTCTCTTTCTAGTTTGGCAACTCCGGAAATTTTAAATAGCATGGTAACATTGCCTCCCATATATATATTAACTACACCTCTATCCTAAATTAGTTGGCGCAACTTAGATTCCAAATATTTTTTTCAACCAATATTGGATGATAGCTATCTCATATAATTAATTTCAAACCCTCGAGACTGCAAGTTAAATACTTGTACAAAATCACTCGGGAGTTAGGAGACTATTACTAATAGAAATGACTCCCTTGGGTATGATGCTCACTGGCCCTATATCTACTTCAGTGACGAGATTTGTCCGAAATGAATGCACCAAAAGGAATTATGCTTTTGAAAATTAATACATATAATTGGAAAACAAACCTGGTCTGATATGAATCGGCTCATTCCATTCTCCAATCCCATATTTGTGACAATTTCCTCCTTCGCAATTTCCGCATCAGTAAAAGTGAGGGCCCGTTGCAACTTCCTTGGGCTAAATACCTCAACCTCTACCATATATGTGGCAGAGACAGGTCGATGATCTGAAAACTTGAGTTCAGATCTCCCGTAACGCAACTGCCTTATTCCCTTCCCGAATGATAGGATTCGATCACACCTGAGAAACAAGAAATTCAAATGTTGCAACTAAATAGTATTGGTTGTAAAAGGACTGGTAGGCGAAATTCTCAGTGTGCATGACGTTAAAATAAGAGTACAGAAAAATTAAACTAGCTCGAGTTTCACTGTGCACGGCATTAAATAAGAGTAGAGAAGCATTTAAATTGCTCGCTTAATCTAGAGTTACTGATCATGACATGCAAATTGCCAAATCTGATGAGAGAACCTGATGATTGAAGCATGGATGTCACTTAGAGAGAGATAACACCAGATGGACATTAAGATGACAGGTTTATTATGCATAAGCAAGGGAGTGCAGTTGGCATTATGTTACTTCAATTTAGCAGGTACTTTCAGCTAAACATCAAGGTTCTCACCTTTGACTATATTCCTCCCACCCTTCTGGACCAATTTCCGCCCTCTCCAAAAACTTTGGACTCTTCAAACATGTGAAAAATGTTGCCAAGCAGCTAGGCCATAAATTCCATTTAGGCAAGTTATGGTGACAAATGCAACTATATGGTATTTTCATACCACGAGACATATATTGATGACAGTATAGGATGAATGTGCTAGAGCCACAGGATAATAGATATAAGATGAATTACTCTGTTGTTTCCAAATAGCCGCACAAATATATTGATTTGCTGTACGCGTCATAGATTAGAATTAAACCAAACTTTTAAGATATTGGGCTATACAAACGAACACTAATCTGAGTGAACAGCCACTAAAGCTGTATAACTAACAATAATAATAGATGCATACCATGCTGGATTACGTCTCCCGGCCTTTGGATCCTCTCCACAATACTTTTCTGAGTTTACTTCATATTTATAAGTCGGCGGAAAGTTTAAAGTACCTTCGGACCACCCATCAAATGCACGACCTTTCTTGAACTCTTTGCTGAGCTGCAAAAATAGAAAGATGTATGTTATCATCACACTGTAAAATCTCTTATACTCTCAATTGCAAATCAATTCAACACGTTAAAAGTTCCATCTACTTTGGGCTCAAAGTTATGTTTTCATGAACATTACTACGTCAAAGATGTCTGAAAAGGATTATAACACTGATAACTAATTAAATTGGCCACAACATGATATTATACAGCCTTGTTCTTTCTTTATTTTTTATCATTCAGAACAGTCCATCAAATAGCAAATCCTAAGTCACTAGTTGCGGCGATTAAAGTAGATGTCTGTTGCACACCACCTTTCTTTCCAAATGCACAAGCACAAAATGAGATAATTTACTTTTTGGGGTGGAATAGGAGACTGGAAGATCATATGCAGTTGTCATGGAAGGTAAAGATAAAAAATAAACAGTTTCTGCAGAAATCATGAAGTCATCTACGCAAAAGAAATCAACAGTTTGCGACTTCTCAAACTGAGCCACTAAATGAAGTATCTTAGGGTGAGACTGCAAGTGCTTGTCCAGCATATAAGTCAACCAGGAACACTGACTGATCAGAAATTCAATTTACAATCAGTGAGAAAGTAAGCATTTAGTGTTTAAGAGTATCCACACTTACCTGATCATATTCAATCAACTTACACCAGTCCTTTTTTGATATCAGCTCCCGTGTTCTATCATATGGCAAATTTATACGATAGTTAAGATCTCCCAGCCAGATTATTCGCCTACAACAGTATAAACTTGTCATTACTCTGAATCATTTCAAGAACGAGACAAGACTAAAGTTATAACATCAGAAGGATTGTATATGGAATATCTTAGTTCTGATAATTAGAGAAGGCCAGTATACGGAAATTTGAATTCAGTTTTAGATGAAAAAAGTTGAGTAAACCCCAAGCACCACCAATAGACAAGCTGAAAGAAGTGTGAAGGCATAGGCCACAA
Organism: Solanum stenotomum; assembly: GCF_019186545.1. Classification (NCBI taxonomy): domain Eukaryota; kingdom Viridiplantae; phylum Streptophyta; class Magnoliopsida; order Solanales; family Solanaceae; genus Solanum; species Solanum stenotomum. The sequence goes on along the minus strand of NC_064283.1, from coordinate 10,193,250 downwards.
AACATAATCAGTACCAAAGAGTTTATAGTATTGCAGGAGAATTGGAACGGAATATCTGGCTACACATGGATTGAGGAAAAAGTTTCTTTATCACATGATGTTCCAAAAGGTATGTTAAAAGTTTTTCTACATGTTAGTTGGGGAAGAAGCAGTAAGCCATCATCCAGTGTAAAGGAGCATAATTGTACATGCATTTTCCAACTTGAACAATGAGTTAGAACAATGAGGATTAGACTGGGTGCACCATATAGCATCAGAGACCCACTGAACCAGAGCCAGTACATGAGATGGAAACAAAAATTATTCCAGGATTATAAATCTTTTCCTTCCGCTGCCTCCAATGAACAATGATATTTCTAAATAACCTAGGATCAGTGAGGCCTCCTGTAGCTATTACAAGCTAAATTCTTCAGTACATGGCTTCAGTGTCTTTTTTGACTTGAGAGTCGGACTACTGTAGCACAGGGGTGTTGGGCATACTTCTATTCTGTTTATTCATGATCCAGTCACCAACTTGACACTTTGATTTATAAAGAGAAGGAGAATTGCAACATCAACAAAGACATTCTTTTTCCTTGAAAACCATCCTAGAATAGTCCCCATGAAAGTGACAAACAGAGAAAAACATGTAAATACACTAACTAAATCAGACTTGGTGGAGGGGGGAAATTCATGGTTGATAAAAGAGAAACAAAGGTTATAATTCTGCAGATTTAACAGAAATGTTTGCTAAATAGGCAAACACACTCACTCATGATCATGGATGCTCTTAGGAAGTCCAATTAAAGAAAATGCATTGAAATGTGTTCTCCGATGAATTTCATGGACGTCAGTGTTTCTTTTGACAGCATCTGCCTCCTTCTCACCCGATGTAAGGTGAGTACAGACAAAGCAAAAGAAAGTCTGATATATTGACATGCTCACAGATACTGATCCCTGAAGAAAAAAGTAAGAGATGAGTTACGTACATTTTGTGCACCCCCCTTCCTGCTGGTAATTACTTGGAAATTTTATTACTTATTAGGAAAAAAGAAACAAAAAAATTAGCAACAAATTGTAATAAATTACATGTATGTTTCCATTTAAGAAAATGAATTTCTGAAGTTTTTCAATAGCATCTACTATGTGTCTAATAGTGTCATAAAAAAGCATAAAAGCAAATGTCTAAAGGTTCACATGAAATTATCTAAAATTTATGTAGAAGATGAGTATGCAGGGAAAGCCTGCTAAATACTGCAGTTTCATCACAAAGTTGGAAGTAATCAACTTTCACAGAAGGTCCAGATGATAACTGTCCAATGCAGTTTGTCACAAGTTGAAGAAAGAGCCAAGTTCCTCTTTCCATCCTTAAAGTTAGACCACACTTTCTATTTCGTCCTCTGGAAAAGTTTGACCTATATATACTAAAAGGGGAACTGCCTTTATGCATGGACAAGCAAAGTTATCTGCAAAGTTTATCCTAGTTTATGTTGAAGTGTGTGACCATCTCATCTAAAAGTTTAAGCTGTTAGAGAGAGCACACTTTTTATTATTTGATTATATTCTCAACACGCCCCCTCACGTGCGGACCTGATTTTTTTTCATGGGACAAGCACGTGAAAATTCTTTTTTTGATTTGGGTGGCGGTGAGATTCGATCTCAGGACATTTGCCTGCTCTATACCATGTTGAAGTGTGTGACCATCTCATCTAAAAGCTTAAGCTGTTAGAGAGAGCACACTTTTTATTATTTGATTATATTCTCAACAGTTTAATGATAAATACTGTCTATCTAGCTCACAAGGTTATAGGAAGTCCATTGCAATCCCAAAATATAAATCACCAGTCAATAGACAGATAAATTATTGACATTTTTAACTTGTTACCATTCTATAAAGAAAAAAATTATTGACAGCATTTAAATCTGGATTCAAATGGCCAGCGCCTATCTGTTGGTTAACTTTGTGAAATGTAACAGTGTGATCCCAACTATGGGATCTCATTTACTTTTTGGACCTAAATATACTATCCAAGATCATTTTGGTGCAAAGGAAACAAATAATGTAAGAAACTAAGCACAGATTGTACATAGGGCATCATTTTATTTGTATCTACTAGTATCCTTCAAGGATTAACAGATACATCGACGAATCAATAGTATCTATCACATTATGATTATCCTAAGCATCTTCTGAAATTCTAATCCTTTGATAATTTAGATGTGTTTTTTCGTCTACTGATAAATCTATGAAATGCAGTGCAACATAAAAAATAAAAACTGATGGGATATTTCTTCACTTCCAAGTTCCAACTATTAAAATGAAAGTCTGAATTATGTCATTTCTTTCAAATAGCTATCAAAAGCAATCACCAAAAAGCTGAAAGTTATTAAAGAACAAACCTTGTTACCTATGTAGCCCATTACACCAACACCGACTGTAGATACATTCAAATTCTGTATATGCTTTCTTAGGCCCCTACGAACCCATACGCTAAGAAAAACTCCAACCATTTGCTTGCTCACAATCCTCACATAAGATGGTTTCCTTTTCCTATTTATCAAAGCTTCAAGGTCTAGTCCTGCAAGCAGACTTGCATCTGATTGTGTTCTATTCTGACCATTAACAGTCAACTTAAAAGAACTGTAAGTGTTAAAAGATTTAGAAGCTTTGAATGATTTCATTGATTTGAAGGAACCAGGTCTTTCTGAAACATGTCGGCCCAGAAGATCCAATGGTTTCTCTGGCCAGCAAAGACCAATTCTTTCTGTCCCACTAAGCGTTTTTGTCAATTTTTTGGCAAACTGCGAATTTGATTCTTCTGTTTCTTCTTCCTCCTCGTCTGGTCTAAAGCAATTCAGCCTGTCTAACTTCTTTGAAGAAGGAAATTGCTTTTGAAACTCCTCATTGATTGGCTCCAAACCCCAAGTATGGTTCGAAACAGCTACATCATTTTTCACAATAGTATGATCCTCCATCACACATCCATCCTTGATTTCAACAAAGTCACTGCACTCTTCATTTATTGGGACAATTTCCTCCTCACTGCCACTGTCAGATTCAAAAGCGATTTCTTCTTCTATATCAGGGGCATCTTCAGATGGCCTAAACCTTGATGGAGAAGGAGGATCACTAAAGGATTTAAACTTATTCACTGGTGAGACTTTATTCAGACTTTCGCGAATGATGTCCTCCCAAACTGAAATTGGACGGTTATCTTCAGCACCAAATATGTTGCCAGCATTTAAAGGTATAACTTCCTGAAATCTGTTCAGGTAAATAGGAGTAGTTAATATAACTTAGAAGCCTTAATAAATAACACCAAAACATCAAATTAACTTCTGATGTATGTGTGATGCATGGGTGTACATGAGATTGGAGTTTTACCATCTAATGGAACATGCATCCTCAAATAAATCATGAACATGACGGTAGGTAAAAGTGCAAATTTGAAGGAGAGGAATTTAGTTGTAGGATGAACAGATTTAACTTCTACAGAGTAATATCATTAGTAAAATACAGGAACAATGTGACACACTTTAGACCAAATATATACTTGCATCCCTTCAACTTTCGATATTAACAATGATGGGTAGTGACTAACTTATCCCCTGAAAAAGAAAAGATGTGACTGACACTGGTGACTTACCACAGTATCATTCTGCCCAAGCAATTTTCTGCACTACCTATGTTGTGTGAAGAGCAATCTACAACGCTCTTTTTGCATAATTTGCAGATCTGGACTGCACAAACAAAGAGAGATACAGATACTTACCCAATCACATAGATGTCAGCAGGCTCATTTACATCCAACCAGCTATCAAGTTCAAGATCTTCCGGAGGAAATCTTCCTGCAACATTCCATGTGCCAACACATACTCTGGAAGCACCCAAACTCAGTAAATTTTTCTGGCTAAACAAATATAATGCCACAGGCCAATATGGAAACAATATTTTTGGATCAAAAAGTCAAAAGCAAAAGATGCATACCTAATTTCTTTTGCATCAATATACTGTGCCCTAAATGTTTCTGATTTTCGTCTTCTTATTTTGGGAAGAGCATCTGAGACATAAAAGGTCAACAACAATTTAATCAAGTATAGTAATGAAAGTATGATTGAAGTAATTAGGCAAGACAATAATGGTAACGTCAAGAACCAGATTCATGAATAAAAAAGCAATTCAAACAAGTTTAAACCCCGAGTATTTGTATGTAAAATGTTAACATTCAGAAAGCCATTACAACGTATTTTCGGTATCCTTCTGTTTTTGGTTTTCCTTAAACATCAAATACAGAATATCTGCCCCTATATGATCCTTCTTAGACTCTTAACTGATACTCTTTTTGTCCCACTTTATGTAAAACTTTTACCATCTGCAAGTCAAATAGTGAGACTTGCACATGTAAATTTTACTTTTAAAAGTTTAACAAATCCATGTCCCAATCTACACCAAAAATCAATCGTGTTGAGTCTGTGGACTCTGCAGTCGTAACCCTTTCCATCATTTATTTGGGATGGTGGATTATTGGAAGAGAATAAAACCTAAAGGAACAAACAATTGAGCAGCAGTAGCCAAAATCACCACACAGAGATATACCAAAGAGCAGCAGAAAAACCTACCAAAAAAGAAAATGAACATTTTGGTTAAATTTCAAACTAAATTGAGCAACGAACAATTCTATTACCATCAATTCCAGGTTTCCCGTCTTTTGCATCGTTCAACCCCGACTGCCTCGGCCAGTCACAGAATTCTACATAGCACAAAACGGAACAGCAAAATCAGCAAATCTGAGAATAGACCAATTCGAACATAATAGAGCACAATAACAACATTTTTTAAAAAAATCCGACCGGTGCACTAAGCTCCTGCTATAACATCTTACTTTAAATTTCTCATTTCTGCAAGAGGCTATTTCCACCGCTCAAATAAACGATGCACAATAACAATACAACTTCAAATAAAAATGAGAAAATTAACCTTGGTCGGAATCGGAACCGGAACCGGAGCCGGCATCAGAGTCAGGGTCAGCACTGTAATCGGAATCCTTAGCACTAAAATTGAGCCATTTACGCATCACCAATCGCGGCCAAAAAAGCTGTAGGCACGTGCAACCGAAACACAATTTTTCAGCCCAACTTCTCTGCAATTCCTCATCTATACATAAGGAAAAAAAAAAAATACACCAAAAAAAAAACAAAAAAAAACGAAGAAATCGTAATTACCTGAGTTTGATGCTGTTGCCTTGAGCTCTCTCTCATATTTTTTTTCCTTACTTTTTTTTCACTTTTTTCGTGAATTCAATGAAAAAATAAATCTATGGAGAACCAAAAGACGAAGAAAATTAGCTGAAATTTTACAGTAAAGAAGAAGAAGAAGAAAATGGGTTAACGAGTAACGACCACTATCTATAGCGTCGTGGAAACTGCAACGGTATTTGAGCTGTATAATCTGATTTATATTTTTGAAAAAAATAATAATAAATTTGGCGGTGGGATTAGGGAGAAAGGGATATTCAACTAAGATAATTAAGGAAGGTGAAGGAGATGACGAATACTGATGGCTAAAAATGGTTGTGACATGGTAATGGGATTTGATTAATAATTAACTCTGAGATCATCACTAATCACCAATAGTTAAGCATGCCATTAAAAAAATGTAAGACGTGGGGTTAAAGTAGAAATTTGTATTTTATTATTTAGAATTATTATATTATATTATATTATTACTATATGATATGTGTCATTAATAAAGTGGTCCAATCTAGTTTCAGCTATCTGCTATATTGATGAGTGTAGTTAAAAATAGAGAGCATTTATTGGATTTTTTGTCTGTTATTTTATTTAGAAATGGTTTTATGATTTATTTTTAATTTTTTGGTTAAGATTTCTTTTGAACAAATAGAAATTTTTTATCAATTTTTTGCTGACCTCGATCTCAAGAGTTATATTGAAAAAACACTTCTCAAATATATGAATAAAAAGTGATAATCTAAAATTAAAATATTTACGTTAATCAGTTATCGTTAAAAATAAAAGGTATTTAATATAGAGGTAGGTACAAGTAATTAAGGCAAAATGCCCATAAGATTAGCATTGTTTATTTAGGGGAACAATGAAATATGAACATTAAAATATTTACGTTAATCATTTGTTTGATAGCGTTTTAATTGTACTAAAGTTTTTAACTTGTACTCAATAGTTAAATGCAAAGGATACCAAAATCAATATTGATAAACCAAATTACGTGTTTTTGTATTAAGATAGATTACAAGAAGTTAATTATGTCTTTTTTCTCATAAAAATGAAACCACCTTCCGTACTTTTGTGTCCAATTATATTAAACATATTACTAAATTTGAACACATAAATAATTAAAAAAATCAACCATCTAGATATCTTATGAAATTTTTTTAAAAAAAAATTGTTACTTAAATAGAGTTTAAATAAAAATTACAAAAAGAGAAAAAAAAATGGCATGGCATCCCACCAAGAATATAAATTATCTGATACATTTACTTATTTCCTATAGGTCACACCAATGATAATCCCCTCACATGGAGCGTGATAGAAAATAAGTAAAGATGAAATTTAAGTTCTCGATGAAAACCCAAAAACATGTTGTCATCCCTTCTTTCTTTTTTTAAAAAAATTAAATCTTATTAAACGATTGATTTTTAATTATCTACGTTTTGTAAATTTAATAATGCATTGAATATTAGTGGACAACAAAGTATTGGAGGTGATCCCCATCCCTTTCTAATATTATTGTATGACAAAAATTAATTCAGGAAAAAATAGGTCGATATCACGAATCATTTTTTAAATCTAAGTAAACTCAATATAATGGAAGTGGTCCTTTGACTTCTAGTGCACATGATTAGTCCCACTAGGTCATATGGAAAAAATCCTTTTTGTTATTTAGAGTATCATTTTTTCTCTTTGGGTGTGTTTGGTAGGGATAAAATATAATTTTTTAGAAAATAGTTTTTCATTCTTTGATGTTTGGTTAGTTAAAATGTTTTAAAAAGTAAAATGTTTTTAAATTATGTGAAATGAATAAAAATGTCTTGTTTATAATTTGGTTCAACAATGTCCTTGAATGTCATTATTATTAACTGGGTCAAAAAAACTTATTTTTCAAATAAATATATTATTTATTTTCTTTTTAACACATACTATTTTAGGAGTAATATTTTTTAAAATTAGCAAATGCTTATCCTACTTCAGTTCAGGAAAATTATTTCCTACATTTTTATTTGTTAAAGTGACTTTAAAATAAATAAAAGAATAGGAGTCTTTAATAATATTGTAATTAGTAAAAAGATGTGTTTAAAAAGAAATGAAATAATATATTTATTCGAAAAATGGCATTTTGACCCATTTGGTAACTACAGAGGCATTTCTAGACCAAAACATTGGCTGTAAGGATAATTTTGAACCAAACTATTGACGGCAAGGACATTTTTTAAGCCAAACTATAAACATATGACATTTTAATTCATTTCACATAGTTTAAAAGTATTTTTAACACTTTTTCCTAAAAAATAGTATTATTTTTATAAGAAAATCAACTTGTAAATATATTAATCAAGTCATGAAAAAATAATGTCTTCTAGAACAGATATCTTTATCAAGTTATTATAATAAACGACTTCTTACACTTTGTATTTTCAAACACTCTTTTATGTGTAAATTAATTCTTTTCGTTCATGATCAAGCATGTAAAAATTCTTTTCAACACACTCTCATGTATAAAATTCAATCTCAAAATTTTCTATCTACTTTGATATTATATTAAAATATGTGATCATCTAATCTAAAAACTTAAATTCTAGTGAAAACACTCTTTTATTACCTTACGTATATTCTCAACAATAAATACATCATCAAACTCACTTAAACCCATCAACTTTACGAGTTGTTGTAACAGTAATATATACCCATCTCTCTCTATCTACTGTTACATACAATACATATATTCTAATCCCCCTAGCTCCCATCATTGGATTTGTTGACTATGGCTAGTACTCTAACCAACTTTTTTATTCAACAATTCAAAACATAATTTTCCATCTATTTATTTTTGTGGAATACATAAGTAACATCCTAAATTTGCTCGATAGATTTTATTTAGATACTTGAATTATGATACATTCTGATTAAGTATCAAACGAAATCTATTGATAAATTTTGAAAAAACTTCTATGTATATTCTTAAACGCTCTTAACATAGAATGTATATTTTGATCATGCTCTATGTATATTCTACTGTTAGATACAACACTGAACATTTTCAAAAAACTTCTATGTATATTTTGATCATGTTCAATCAAAAGTTTAAAACAGATCATAGCTCAAGTATTTAATTAAATAAAATTCACTAGCAAATTTAAGAAATTATCGATATATCTTGAAATTTATTTTATTAAAAAAAGTAATGTTCATTGTTATGTGTGTTCTGGTTTATGTGAACAAAAAGTCACATACCATATGGCCATAGATGGTTCAAAAAGGGGACTTAATAACAACTTTATATTATAAAAATATTTCATAAAAAAACCAAATTTAGCTAAAAGACAGACAAGTTCAGTGGTGGTACATTCATCCTAACTATAACATACGACTACTATTTTGTGGATGTAATGTTACAACTGTGACAAATAATGTGAGCATATAAAACAAAAATAGGTCCAAGGATATCATGATAAAAAACACAGCCAAAAATGTTTAATGTCTAGGCAGAGTCAGGCTAGAAGCAAAGATTATTTTTTTACCACGAATCAATAACGTATGTTATAAAATATATTTTATTTATTTATTTTCCATCGAATTGACTCATCAAAAAAAATAATGAGAAACAAAATCTCATTAAAATACTAAAAAACTTCTTAAATTTTTCATATTTTCTCATTCTTTTTTATACAGTGAAAAATAATGATATATAGATTCTAAATTTTAGAAATGCCACTATTGCGTAATTTAAATAAACTATTTATATATACTGAGTGAATATAAATTTTGGGTTGAAGAGGATTCACGTTTGGAAAAATATCCAAACACAACCTAATACCAGCAATCAACATGAATTTTTGTGGCTAATAACATATGTAAAATACTCCCTCCGTCTCATTTTATATGTCACCTTTTTATTTTCTATTTGTATTAAGAAATGATGTAACTTTAATCTTCTATCCTTATTTAATATTTTTTAAATCAACTTTATTAATAAATGACAAGATTAATTAATTATTCTACCAAGAATATAATAGGCAAAATATAGTAATTTATATATAAATTTTATAAAATAACAAGTATTATGGTCCAGCTATTTATAAAAAGAAATACCATATAAAATGAAACGGAGAAAATAATACCATTCTGATCAAATTCTGGTCACAAAGATTTTTCCTTACTTTTTTTTAGCCAATAATTTCTTTCAAAACTTTTGAGGCTAGCTGCCGCCTTTTGCGACTTTGAGGTAAAAAAGAATTCATCACATTTTTGTTTTTGGTTAAACATTTAATGCCATCATTGCTATTGCTTTCGTCCAAATTTAGGTTATAAGTATGATAGATATTTGAAGTCGTGAATTATAATAATTGTCATATAATTTTAAAATATATAAATTTTATTTTAAATTTTTATCTTTAAATTGATCAAATTTGAATCTCAATTTTAATTGTATCCCATAAATAAAAATTAAAATTATGCTCTCTATGTCCAACAATAGTTGTCCACTATTGATTTGACACACCCTTAGAAAACTATAAATAGAAGGATAATTTTACTATATCGCCATTTAAATATAATAAATACAATGTTTTGAAAAATTTAATAAAGAAATAACTGTAATTAAAGATAAGGATAAATTAGAAACTAAGTGTAAAATTATCAAGTATTGTTGGACATATCAAAATAATATAATAGATAACTATTATTGGACGGGGAGTAATTTATAAAAACTAAAAAGTTCCTTGCAGCCCACATCTCCTCATTTCTGATTTAGAGTTTTTGTAAACTATGAGATACTCCTCGTCTCCTCCGTTTCATATTATTAAAAATGTTTATTAATTCACAAAAAAAAAAATATAATAAATAATTTTTTACATATATAACCTTTAAAAATATTGTAAGGTTTTGAAAAATATTTCTTCATTGTTAATTTTGAAATTGATGGATAAGACACATAAATATAGTTACTAAAAAATGNCATTTAATGCCATCATTGCTATTGCTTTCGTCCAAATTTAGGTGTAGTATAGAATTTTGAAAGTTAAATAAAGAAATTATTTTTATCATGAATTCCTTTATAAGTATGATAGATATTTGAAGTCGTGAATTATAATAATTGTTATATAATTTTTAAATATATAAATTTTATTTTTTAATTTTTATATTTAAATTGATCAAAATTTGAATCTCAATTTTAATTGTATCCCATAAATTAAATAAAAGATTATGCTCTCTATGTCCAACAATAGTTGTTCACTATTGATTTGATACACCCCTTAGGAAACTATAAATAGAAGGGTAATTTTACTATATCACCCTTTAAATATAATAAATACAATGTTTTGAAAAATGTAATAAAGAAATAACTATAATTAAAGATAAGGATAAATTAGAAACTAAGTGTAAAATTATCAAGTATTGTTGAACATTTCAAAATAATATAATAGACAACTATTATGGGACAGGGAGTAATTTATAAAAACTAAAAAGTTCCTTTCATCCCACAACTCCTCATTTCTGATTTAGAGTTTTTGTAAACTATGAGATACTCCTCATCTCCTCCGTTTCATATTATTAAAAATGTTTATTAATTCACAAAAAAAAAAAAAATAGAATAAATTATTTTTTACATATATAACTCTTAAAAATATTGTAAGGTTTTGAAAAATATTTCTTCATTGTTAATTTTGAAATTGATGGATAAGACACATAAATATAATTACTAAAAAATGTTTAAAAGTTAAATTGGTAAAAAAAAAACTTTTTGTTTTTGCTTAAATGGTAAAGAAAAAAAGTTCTCCACTTTGTAATTCCCTTTGTATTTCCCCTTTCCCCACCTCATTTCATTTTTGAAAAAGTAAATCATAAAGAAAAAAATGGAGAAGTAATATAAAATTGAAGGATTATTATATTTGTTAAAATATTGATTAAGAGGGTCCTAGTAATTAGTGCGGAGCAGTTTACAAATTTTAGCGATCAATGTCAATTGTCAAGTACAACTTTATTATAGGTAGAAAAAAACATCTAGGCCCATTTTTTTCTAAATAAAATCAAAAAATATCTTACCACTATAAAATTTACAAAAAAAAAGAAGAAAATAGAAAAAGAGACAAGTTTGTGGTGTTTCTTTTTTTATCTTTTATAGAAAAGAAGTGCCTCACTTTTAATAAAAGAGTCTTTTTGTTGAATTATTTTAATATTAAAAAAATCATTTTCTAGCAAATGTAGTTTGACAAAATAGAAAAATATGAAAAAATAATAGAAGATTATGCAAAGTATACCCAGAAATACCATCAACAGATGTGGTAGAATAATTTTTTTTTATTAAGAAGTGTTTTTCTTTTAATAAGTCTTATATTATACTAATTTAAACTAAAAGAAGCCTTAAATCCAAATATCAGATATCGAGCAGGAAAAAAAAATTAGAGGATATACCATAAAGTTGATGATTCATCTAATTAAAGAGCAAATTAGGCTAATAAATTTAGGTGTTGTAATCTTAAAAAAATCTTTAGCAGAAAAGGACAATATGTACTCTTGGATTATGAACATCCAGTTGAAAACAAGAACATTCTAAAGTAAAAAAGAATAATTAAGTATCAAACCCAAGATTAATTATTTAAAAAAAAAATATTATCTATGATCTTTATATTTTTTACTTTGTAGATGAAGACAGAACATACCTTTTTTTTTCTCACACAGAGTTGAAGTTTTTGGATTTTCTCTCTGTCTCTTTCTTTGTTTCTTCAATGGCTTCTTCGCATCTGGATTTTAAGCTCTATGAGTGGCTCAAATAAGTTTTAAGAATATTTTGTATGTGATGATATTAAATATTATAGGAAGTTTCCTTTTGAGAAGGAAAAAAAGGACTAGCTTTTATACATCACATCATCGAACATAATTAAGCCACGTGTCCCCCTTATTTTCCGCGTAAGCAGACACATTTTTTTCTTCTTATGTAGTTGAAAAATAGTCCGAGTTTCAAATTCACGAGTAAACTTATCGTGATACATGTTCAAGCTTTTCAGGTTTATTTATGTATTAATTTTTATATAAATTATATAATGTTTGATAGTTAATTATGAAATAAGTTATTTATAAAAAATTAATATGATGTTTAATTTATAATTAAAAATCTGTTTAACTAATATTTTTTTAAATATGTATAGCTTTTAAGAAAATTTATTGTTTATATTTATGTAAATAAAAGATGGATAACTGATATTTATATAATTAATATCTTTATTATTCTAATTAGTTATAAATAATTTCTTAATACATGAATAAGAAATAATTTGACCTATTCTTTTCTCGGTTTTAGCGCATAAAGGACGGTGGTTATTTATTAGGCATCTTAACTAACTCTATTTGGCACCACTTGATTGAATTAGAGAGATTATAAAATATAGTATGAATATTTCCAATACATAAATTAAATAATACTCTATCTTTTTGGAGACTGAATTAAGTATTATCCTTTATTTCTGTTAAATAGATATTGTACTCTTAAATTATTAACAAGAAGAAAAAGATAATAGGCATTATCTTTTTTATTTTTGCCTTTTTTTTAGCGTTGGAACTCTGACTATTATCTACTAACGGTAAGTTTGTTTGTTTTTTATTTTCTATTTTCTATTTGGTATTTGTATTAAAAATTAATTAAACTTGAAATCACACATTCCGAAATTTATAAAGATAACACTATCGATTGAATTGTCTCAAAATACTTACATAATTTTTTTTAAATTAAAGATAATAATATTTCAGTTGTCCTACCACAACTCATATTAATGTCTGCCTCAAGCTTTTGTATGGAGTAAAAAAAAAAGTTGCATAAAGTCAGAGCTTTGGGTAACCACCATGGTTGGTTGCTAAAGAACATAACACCAAATTAGTGTTAGGTTTTAAAAAGTGCGACTGAAAAATGAAGAGTTGCGACTTTTATGAAGAGTTGTGACTTTGATGAAAAATTGCGACTTTTATGAAGAGTTGCGACTTTTATGAAAAGTTGCGACTTTTATGAAAGGTGGTAACCTTTCCGAAAGATTGTGACTTTTCCAAAGGTTTGTGACCTTTCCGGTAAGGCACAATAAGAACCTTTTCACACTACCCTTTGTTTTCTATAAATTGAGGAATTTCCTCTCATTTTAAAAATAGAATTTTTCTGGACTTCTTCTACTACTAAATCTAGTATTCTAAGTGTACTTTACTGCCGTTGAGTGGCTCGCTGACACCAGCGTTTTGGGTATCAATACACTGGTGATTGAGATCATTCTATATATCCTGGGAGGACATATTCCAAATCAAACCTCGGATACTAGAGGGGAATAATTTCCTTAAGGAGACACTGTGCATTTAGTGGCCTTGATCTTCTTTCTGTTTTTCCAGATTCTGGTATGTGTTACAGATTTTAGATTTGTGAATTAATTTATGTTCTTCTGTTCTTCACTGGTTCATTAAACTTTGGTAACTTCGTGTTTCTGCAAAGTTTATTGGAATCAGTAAGATTCTTTAAACACAGATTGACAAAAATTCTTCTTTAAGAATACAAAATATTTCGTATATTTTATCTAATTTGTTTCTGATTCTAGTTTCTCTACTAGTTTTAATTTTCTAGTTGTGAAAATGTTCTTAAACTTTATTGTGTTTTATCAAGTTCTTCAAAGTTTTGTTCTAAGTATCTTGGGAATACAAGACGAACAACAATTAGTACAACTAACTAAAATAGTGGCTGATAATATTTGTTACAAATTTGGTCCTCATATTATTCAGTAAGCTTCAATCTAATTAAATGAGTATAACAAATTTGGTGTAAAAGTTGTATTTTCCATGGATAAAATTTAGATCCAGGAAATTAAAGTAAGTGGCGAAATCAGAATTAGAAGTTTGAGTAGAGTTTGAACTCACAACACTAGAGTGAAAGATATTTCAACCGTCTCTTCTTTACTACTGAGTTGTTAATCTATTTTGTTAGAGGTTTACAAGTTAATATACATATATAATATTTATTAATTTTATAATACAAATACAATATCTAAAAAAAATTAGTAAGTTTATTTGAACCCACAACCTCTACCTAGCTCCGCCTCTGTCAGTGCAGGTGGGGTTAGGGATTTGTCATTTGTTGATTCATCGTAATAGTGTTATTTAACAATTTTATGACATTTCATCTTCGATATAATTAATGCTATGTGAGTTGTCCTATTAAGAAGAATTAAAAAGAAATAAATATCCCTCGTTTTCTTCGTTACAAATTAAATGTAGAAAAAGAAAACCTATTGTATCATTAATTTACGCCTAGGTCATCTTTTTCTATTGGGTGAATAAACATAAGGGTTTTTTCACCGCAAATAATAAATTTTTTGTTATAAATTTGGTTTTTACTTATTTTTCACTGAATCAATTCACGGAAAAAAAATGCTAGGAAATAAATTTTCATTGAAATACTGAAATACTTTTTATTTCTTTTCTCACAATCAAAATATTTTGAAATAGTATTGAACAATTTTCGGTGAAAAAATTCAATGGAAAAAAGTGATCTTTTAGTAGCAGAAGTGTAGCTCCTCAAATTCTATTATAAGTTTATAAATTTTTAAAATTTATCCAGTTTTGAAAAACTTTAGCTATTTCCCCTTGAAGTTCATAGAGTTTAGACACATGTGATCAAAGTTCAGGCATTTGCACCTAAAGTTTAGTTCGGATGAACAATTTTTGCTAAAAAAAGATACAATTTGTTATTGGAATTTCAATAATTCAACGCATCATGAACGTCTAAACCTACTTGCTCAAATTGAAAATATGAAAATTTGCAAATAATCACTATGATAAAGTTAATTAAGCTCCTTCACTATAATTTGCATAATTACGAGTTAATTGTAGCTTTAGTTTAAGCTGCTATGGACTACCAACTCGTTTGTATAATTTGTGTGTACGTTTGTAGAGTTTGTTTATATACTTCGCGTGTATTTGTATAATTGAGCTAGTTTCTTGTCTGTATTTGTATAAACTTGTTAGTATCAATTGATTTGTATTTATTTTTATATAATCTTGAAATAATGAATTTATACAAACAAAGACATCTTAACTATAAGCAGCTATACAAATCATATTATACAAAAGTTATGCAAATTCTGAAAACTACATGTTCATACAATTAAAACCCTGCCGCATAATTTTGCTTAGAAATTAGTGGTGAATGGTAATTAATTCAAACAGTAGCTATGTTAACTAATTATCTAGTATATATTTGCATATCCGCGTAATTTCCCCAATTGAAAACTTGTTTTCATACATATATTTTGCATCAAAATAAATAAATTCAATACTCCCTGATAATTTTTTTTCTTATACACATATTAAGAAATCATATATAAGAAGATAATTTTACTACCTCACCCTTAGAAAACTTCTTGAAATTTTTACAAAAAAACGTGAACACTTTTAAAAATAATTAATTGACGCTACAAGAAAATGCATTTAATGCTACAAAACACACTGTAGCTAAATATGAAATTTTTTGTAGCTAAACACTTTAGCCATAAAATATTTTTTCGTAGCATTCATGGCAAGATGTAGGGTGGCTAAAAATTAGCCACAGACTTTACATATAGGAAAATTTTAATTTCTTAATTTAGCAAAGTGAACAATTAATACGAGATAATTATTTTTAATAAGATATGAACTAATATGAAACGGAGAGAGTAGCGTGTTATTTATAGACTCTTTTGTTTTTAGTCATTGTCATCCTTTGTCTCTATCACTGGATTTTTCTATCACCCTATCTTAGTTTCAATGGTGTAGAAATCGTCATCAATAAATTAAATGGAAATTAATTCTAAAAGTCAACAAATTCTCTAGTTCGAAATCTTGAATTTTTTGGTACAATTTCATAATTGCGTCTTTTTTTTCTCCTTGTTTCCTCACAAAATTAGAAATTAAAAAAGTTGATAGATTACTTTCATAGTTTCATTAATGACACCAAAATTGACAAGTAGGGTATGGTATTGTCGGTATGAAGAAAAATGTTTTACACGTATGATAAACTTGTAGCGTGAAAATGCTTTTACTAATATAATAGAAAGTCATGTTAGTGTGATTAACATTGTGTTATTGTGTAATGAATTAATGAATGAAAACTCCCTTGCAACTTCTTTGAGTTGACGTTACCAAGATATTTATCGCTCGAATCTTGTCTAGTTGATCGTTGATAAGTAAAAAAATATTATTTTAAAAATACTTATATGTATAATATATATATATATATATAGATGAATATGGGAGGTGGCGGTGTGGCATGTGGGGGTAGGAGGTGGT
Organism: Solanum stenotomum; assembly: GCF_019186545.1. Taxonomy (NCBI): domain Eukaryota; kingdom Viridiplantae; phylum Streptophyta; class Magnoliopsida; order Solanales; family Solanaceae; genus Solanum; species Solanum stenotomum. The sequence continues at coordinate 10,176,726 of NC_064283.1, read as the reverse complement.
GGGGAAAAGGGCTATGGAGATGGCCGGTGGGAATGAAGATTGGACAAGGTATACTTGAAGTGTGAAACGATACAATCAATAAGAAAAAGTGTTACCTAGCTTGTATAACTTATTTTTCCTAATTTCTAGAAAATATATTTTTTTAAAATTTTACTTAACTAAACACAAGAAAATCAAAAGACATTTATGTTTTTCTATAATAAACACACCGGTAATGTTCTATTATTAGTGCCCATTTCTCATTTCTTATAAGTGGTGAAGTCAAAAAAAAAAATTAATAAGATAATTGAAAAAATCCAAATTTATACACCTAAGATTCAAACTAGCAATTTTTACGTCACTTTTACTACTATGCTAGACTAGACACATCTTTAAGTCGAAGGATTTCATCAATTCATATTTATACGCACACAAAAAATATTTTTTTTTTTTAATTTTATAAGTATTAATTATTCATTGAAGGAGATTCAGTCAAATCTTAACTTGGAGAAGTTTTGATAATCATGACTACCAGGCATTTCTAATTGTTTGGCATAAGTCATTTGATAGTTAGAGTAGAAACAAGTTACATATGTATTAATTTTCGTATGACTTATACAATATTCGGTAGGTAACTAGGAAATAAGTTATTTGTGTATAAAATTAATACGATGTTTGGTTGACAATTTAGAAATCCACATAACTAATACATGTATAAAATATGAAGGAATCCATATATTATGTTATGCAGGATAGAAAGTGAAATAACTAATACATGTATATATATATATAACTAAGACATAGATTCACTCATAACTAATCTCTACATACACAACTCAAATCAGCTACCAAACCACCTTTTAAGTTTTATAGCCATTTGCCTACATTATATATAAATTAAATTTGTTGTTGATATTGATGAATTGCATCATGTCCCCCTAATTATTTTTAGATTTGGCATTTATCAATGCTAATAATAAATTAAAATAATCACAAGTACTCAAGTTGGACTTTTCAAGTGAAAATTAAATTTAAGAACAAAAATCTATGATATACAGATAATGGCCACATGTTACTCTCAAATATCATTAGATTTATTTTGATGACTCTATCTATCAGAAGAATATATTCTTATTCTTGTTTCCCCATTATTCGAAATTAATTAATTTATGATAAGTACAAGGAATTAATTTAATTAGTTTATCACATGCTCATGATGATTATCTCAACTAATATCGCTATACGTGTGTATAGTATAGTGATTGACTAACTAATTATATTGCACTAATTGTATTAAAGATTAGTTTTGTCCTATCTTAAAATTAGTAATTAATTTAAGGCCGACAAACCGAACCTATGACATGAAATAGGAGGGAAAAAAGGAAGCAATTTAATATATTAATCAATAATATATTTAAGTTATATATAGTGGCAGCAATTTTTTTTTTAAAAAAAAAACTACATTAATAGCAGAATTCAACCGACTATTTATAACCTACAAGGGCGATTTCAAAATTTAAAGTTGATAAAGGTTTTATAGTAACTTTAAATTCTGAACTCTCTCTTGACTCTTGCTATGGTAACTCATCTTGTTTAATCAAATATCTTTACATGATTAATAATGGATGTTTTAATATAAATATAAAATTTAAACAAAAGTTATCGATTTCATATGAATCCATACGCATAAGACTAACAACTCGTTATCATCTTATTTTTTGAGTTATCGTATTAGTCGTGATTAACATGATATAGAAGTCACAATTTCAACAAAACTCCTTAATTTCAACTTGAACATATATTATGCATGTATCTATAAATGTGAAAAATGATTATAAATAAAGGTTAAATATATTTATATTCTAGAACAACTTATATTTTAAACCTAGCACATGTGATATCTTAAATTTCGAATTTGTCACAACATATCAAACTACAATTAGAAGATACATGTTATTTTAACAATTGGTGACATCTTTTAATATAAGTGGACTAATTTGATTAGTGGAAATCATAGTATTAAGTTTGTGGAACATTGCATGTGCTATATAGTCAATGATTGTGAATTTTGTCATATAATTACTTCCAGATCATACCTAAACAGTACCAGTTGGAAGTCTTAATTAATCTTATTCTTCAACTAATTTACTTATGTTTCTACTTTTCATTTATTAAGAAAAATATAGTGATTTTAGTAATTACTGTTAATTAGTGATGACATTAGGATTTTCACTAACAAAATTTAAAATATAGAGCATAGAAATAAATAGATAAAATTAAGTCAAGAAAATTCAATATTAACTGCATATTATATAAATAATTAATTTTTTAAACTATAGTTTCTCCTATATAATTAGTTTTATTCAATAAGGGTTATCTTTCATCTTTAATCCGATGTTTTGAGCTTGAATAACATTTTATGTAGAATTACTTCTGTGTAGGAGCATTTTAATCTCCAACGTAAAAAAAAAATTAAATGTGAATTCAAATTTAATCGGGTGCAGTTACTAAACGTTTAAGGTGACGAGATGGAAAATCAAAATTGAATAGTAGACCTTTGACAGTGATAATGAACTTTTTTATAATTTTCTCTTGGATAAGCTAATTAAGTATGATGATGAAAACTGTAGACAAAACCACATTGACGTTTTAATAGGAACTTGTGTTGTTGGGACAAGTGGCCGTTTGGATGAATTTTTTATTTTATTTTATTTATCAAATGCACTTCTAAAATGTTGTCTTACATCTGCATTAATTAAATTAATGGTAGCAAATTGAATAATGGCCAATTAGGTGAATGGAACATAAATTTTCAAAAAAAAAGTAATTTAATTAAAATATGAAAAATTAAATTACTAAATTCTTGATTTGGAGCTCGATTTTTGCTTGTTTTTAATGGATTTTTCAAGCACGAACACCTCTTGGCTTGTAGAACTGGATTTTCAATTAAAAATCTCATTTTAACCTTTTGATTTCAGAAATGATTTTTAGACTATTTTACCTTCGATTTCAAACCCTATCAATATGGGTATTATTGGGCTCCTTTTGATGAATTATTTTCATTCTTGATAGTTGAGCATCGTTCCGGTGATTGTGTGGTTGAGTAAGTGTTCCAATAGAGTTGTTCGAGTGAAGTTTCGGCCTTCGAGGTAGGTTTGACTATCCCTCTTTTAGACTGAGATGAGTAAGTGATTTTTCTAATTAGGGAGTCAACTGTGGAATGAGTTGTAGTATGTGATTTAGAGGTTGTTAAGTGTTGACACTCTTGTTTAGTCTGTGTGATGCATATTTGTGATGTTTAGCCTATGTGGAGGCTCGTGTGAAACCGATAATTATTGTTGAAAACTTGTGATATGTGAGTAATTGCCTGAGCAAAGGGAGGTGTGACTTACCCATTATATTTGACATTGAGATGCCCGGGTTAGGGGCTTGAGTTAATGTTTGATCATCTTAATTCAGAATCTCATCATGAGACCTAAGTATGCCATTCTCTTCGTCAAGAAAGATCGGGCAACATAGAAGCAACTTAGGTCTCTTTTTGTTTTTGAAAAAGGGAACTAAGGCAACTTTTAAGTGCATGCAAAATGAAAGAAATGTTTTTCTAAGTGGTAAAGACCAATTTTAAATGGATTCCTCCACTGTCTCTATCATTTGAGGTGTGTTTCATGACTTGTTGAGTTTGACAACTTTATACTATTTAAAATCCTTGATGAATTGATTATGTCTTTGTGTTATATGTGTTGTGATGCATTCATCCTTGATGAATTGATTTGTATCAAAGTGAATATATATTAAGAGGAGAGAGGCGAGCGAGATCAAGAGAGTAAGGAGAGATGGTTGTATTTTGTATTTATTTTGCATTGTATTATGTGTTTATTTTGTACCAATTGTATTCAAAATACAACAAATTGTATTTTATATTTATTTTGCACTGTGTTCTATATTTATTTTGTATCAATTGTAATCTAAATACAACGAATACAATTGTATTCATCCTCTCTTTGATTGGATATAAAAAAAAATTGTCAGAGAGGATGAATGCATATTCTATTCGTATGAATACAAGTACATTGATACAAAATATAAAATATAATTTTTCGAATACAATTGAAATAAAATGCAAAACTCTCACATATATTTGATTGAACACAATGATACATAATAAATTTAAGGGTATTTCTTCTTATGGGCAGGAGAGAGAAAAATGGAGAAAGAGAGAGAGAAGAGGGAAATATAGAGGATGAGAGAGAGGGAGGAGAGGCAATAGAGAGAGGAGAGGGCAGGAGAGGGGGAGGAGAAGTATTAGCTATAAAAATAATATATTTCTCTTTTTTATAATATTTTGAAACTACAACTATTTTTTTTCATAAATAAGTTGCTAAGTTTGAATAGTTTCATAATTTTGACAAAACTACATAAATGGGCCATAAAACTCAAAATAGTTACATGTTCATACCAAATTCAAAGTAATTCAAGAAATACCATCCTCTCAAAAAATATTACAGCCCATACCCCTCATTCATTAAGGCTGATAATTTTCGCTTAACTGATACTAAATCAGTATCATATATTGTATTGGTATCATTAATGCTGATTATTCCGCTTAACTAGTACTAAATCAGTATATATATATATACATTGATATCATTAAGGTTTCTTGTTCAGAAATTACTCATTAGTCAATGATACTATAAGAGTATATGTATACTATTGTGGTATCATTAAGGTTTCTTGTTCAAAAATTATTCATTAATCAATGATACTATATGGGTCGTTTGATAGAGTGTATAAGGATAATGCTAAATATGTGTATTAGTAATACTTGCATTAGCAATGCATGTATTAGTTATACTTGCATTAATTATACATAGATTATTTTAATGTATTGTTGGTTTGATGCATTAAAAATAAAATGTATTGCATTAAAAAAATTATTTACAAAGATACCCTTCACTTTTATGGTGGAAAAGATGTAAAAAAGATTTTGAGGAGCAATTGAGTCTTTTATCATGTTAATGCATGCATTAAAACTATTGCATTGCTAATTCCTAGAAATTCATGGTATTAGCAATGCACACCTTAATACACAATAGAGTGTATAACTAATGCAAGTATTAGTTATACATAGTTTGAAAAAGAGTACCAAACAAGGTACTAGTAATACACGAGGTTAATACATGCATTATTGTTTCTTATACACTCTATCAAACGACCCCTTAAGAGTATATGTATATTGTTGTGGTATCATTAAAGTTTCTTGTTCAAAAATTAATCATTAGTCAAAGATACTATAAGAGTATATATAGAAATTACTCATAAGTCAATGATACTATAAGAGTATATATATACTCTTATAGTATCATTGACTAATGAGTAATTTCTGAGCAAGAAACCTTAATGATAACAATACAATATATATACTGATTTAGTATTAATTAAGCGAAATTACGAGCCTTAATGATACCAATAAAGTATATGATACTGATTTAGTATCAGTTAAGCGAAATTAGTTGGGGTATATAGTGTAATTATTTAGTGGGGTATGAATATAAAGGGGTATATTTTGTAATTATTTTGCTTTTATGGGGTATTTTCTTAGTTTCCCCTCGATAATTTTGGCATAGCATAACACCCTATAGACTAAATTAGCATATAACTAGCCCATTTTTAATTTTTTAGCAAGAAAAAGACTTTGTTTTATTTATTTGGCATTCAATAGTTATTTTTCTTTTTCTTAAAAAATGTATTTTTGTTCTCCTTATTTTTCTCTACACACACGTTTGATTGTTGCTTTTTTTTTCTTGAAAGAAAAAAATTATTGTTTTATTTTCCCTATTTTATCTCTTCTTTTATTTTGTCAACCGTTTTAAAATAGAATTCTTCTCTTTTTTGTCTTCTTTTTCTCTTTCTAGAATTCTTTTCATACGTATATTCGATTCTCTCCCTAATTTTTAATTATTCTCCTTAATTCAATATATTTTTTCATGGATACTTCTAAAAATCATCTTTTATATATAATCTTGTTCTTGTCCAATTAATTGTTGAATTTCATGATTTGTGGAATTGAAGTTTTTTCAATTTTGTTTTTGCAAAAATTTAGGTTATTCAACCTTTTTTGTTTTCATTCTAAAATCCTTGTCATATATATATTTGCTTCTCTTCTAAATTTTCTCTTATTCTCCTTAATTCACCATGTCTATGCAAATCAGATATAACTTATTTTTATCGATGATCCTTCCAAAAATTTCTTTTAATATATAATTATGTAGCATTTCTTGCCCTGTTAATTTTGAAATTTTGTGATTTGTGGATCTAAAGTTTTTAAAAAAAATTTTTGGCGAAAATTCAGGTTATAGTATTTTGAAATTTTTGTTCTCAATTTCATGGGTAAGAAAGATTCTCGTAAGATCCTTGTAAAGAATCCGAATGTTGATTTTGATGAATACAACCCAATGTATACCAATGAATTCCAATCTCAATTTAAATTAAAGTATACACGTTTATTATGTGAATACAAATCAATGAATACACAGATGAATACGAACCAATGTATACATGGTGCAGTTACCGTATACATAAACAAAATCACATGTACAATTAATGAATAAAATTTAATTTATATATGTTGTTACAATCCGGTCTCGAAAACTAAGGTTTCGAAACCAATTTTCGCAACTTTGGCTATTTTTGTTAAGTTTTGGAAAAAATTGTAATTTGGAAGTCGCCACTTAATTTTTAGGAAAACTAAGTAAACTAATTTAAAAGGGGTTTTTTGAAAGAAAACATTTAAATAAACCAGAGTCGGGTAAGGGTTCAAATAATTCTCTAAGGAAGGGTTTAGGCATCTTGGAGAATCCACTAACACGCGGTTGACCGACGAATTTAAATATTTTGGCTAACTTATAAAAATCTTATTTGAAACTTAGAGAAAATCTTTTTGATATTTCTAAAAAAATCTCAAGAATAATCTTAACTTTAACTTTTATCCATTGTCGAGTTTTTGAGCTATACAATTAATTCAAAAACTCATAAACAATGGATTAAAGCTTTTCAATAACTATGAAAGAACATGAAAGGTTCTTAAGTTATTCTACTAAGCTTAAACTGTTTAACTTAAAAGGAGTTTTGAAAAGTTAAATACTTAAGGTAAACAAATAATGAAATAGAAGAGTCATTAAAAAACTTCCGAGGATTCATCTAAGTTAGATAAAAAGTTAATTCACAATCAATAAATAAACAAATAATAAGAGAAAGAAAGGACATAAAACATGTCTCCAAATCAAGCCACTAGACTTAATGCTCGAACCACTTTGTCGCTTCTACTCAAATCGGACCTTTAAGTCCTATATCCCAAAAAATTTAGCCTTTTGGGGCCTGCTGCTACTGCTGCAAATTGGACTTATTAAAGTTCAAAAATTTCCAATTTTAGTCCCATTGGGACTGCTGCTGCTGCTGCAATTTAGTTGCTGCCACTGGTTTGGGTTTTAACCCATTAATATTAGCTTCCCTTTCATGATTCCGACGGAGGTTGACTCAAGAAGAGAAAAATGCAAGAGAGGGGAGTCCATTGGACTCGTTCGGAGAGAGTTCATGCGGAAAAGAGAAAGAAAAGAGATTAACAGTTTAATCAAAAATACAAAAATATTTAAGAAAAATGCTCCAAAAGCTCACAGTGATTAAACCAATATATATATAAGAAATAAAAGAAAAGAGCACATAATTGAAACTCAACATTCAGTGGAAAGGAAATCATGCCATAATTTGATAATGGATAAAACCTAAAAAGAGACCATACTAATACTAAAAATAATGACGAGAAAACAAGTAAAATGCCAAAACTATTTGATCAAAGGATAAAGCGATGAATAAATATATTTATGATCCACAATAAACAGTAAGCAAAACTAACATAAACCAATGACAACAACTTGTCCTAGATGGAGGCAACTAAAGACAATAAACATCCACAACTTAAATATAGCAACAAATAAACAGAAGCTTCCCAACCCCTCTATTGTCCAGTACCTCTCACTGAATAAAACCTTTGATTAAATCAAGGGGGGGTCTATGACAGATTCAGATCAAATTTAAAGATAAATAAATTTAAACTCAATTTGATTGAAGTTTTAAGCCAATTTTAATTTAGTTTATAAGAAAGACAAACAAGAAAACAGAGAGCAGGAGAATACGATATAATTTTACACCAAAATAACTCACCAAATTCAAACAAAGAATCTAAGTACAGTGAACTCATAAATTTTAGGATACATGAGATCTATGGTACGAGCTTTCGACTGAGCTTGCGTTGCAATAAACAAACTCGACTCTCTAGAAGATAGGAGAGCACAGATTCACACTAACACATTTATGCTTACAAGAGTCAACTAAGGAGACATTGATTTAACCTCAGGCATACAGGGGAAAGGGGCTAGATCGTATAATTAGCTTAAACAAAATACTCATGGTATAAATTGCATTAAAACGAGTGGCAAAATTAACACTAACCAAAATGCCAAATATTGCAAAATTAACACTAACCAAAATGCCAAATATTGAAGTCAAATCTGAACACTTTTTAGTAAACTAAATTAAGAATATACAATCACTAAAGAAAACAACGCACACTTCATATCAAATTAAGAATAGATAGTTAATACGAAGAAAAAATAAAATAAAATAAAAACTAAGGAAGACTAAATTTAACTAAGCACATAACAGAGGAATCTACTACTAATTTCAGAAGCATAAAGCTAGAGGGAGAAAAGGGAACAAGAATGTTACCTGGTTCTGGGCAGCGAATCGGACGACGAATTTTACAGAGACGATTCCACCACTACTAACTTGACCACGAACAGCAAACAAAGAATTTGGGCAGAGTCCAAGCTGGTACCTCGAGTTCACAATGAACTTGTAAAGGAGCGATGGACGACACCAAAGACACGAAGCCACGATCCTAAACGAGTTGACTTCTCTCTTCGAAGTGTATTCAAACTACTCTTTTCTTAAGCTATTCTCTATATTTTCGCTCAAAAAAAATAAAAATCCCCCCCTTGACAATGAAGAAGAAGACCCTTTATAGAGGGGGAGCTAGGGTAGATTTGGGGGGAAAAGATGAGGGTAAAATTGGAATCCCCATTTCGAAATTCCAACTTCCTCTCCAAGAACAGAAAAGTTGCTGCCTCAAGTACGAAAATCTCCAATTTCCCAACAAACTCCAACGGCTAAACAACAAGGGCCGTTCGATGTTGAGGCGAGGACAAAGGGACGAGGAGATTACTCCACCTGGCTGCGAAGGACGAAGCTGCCTGTTAGGATCGGCGCTGGAACAGTACTACGTGTACTATTTGTTGGGAGTGATTGGAGAAGACGATAGGGAAGAGCAATGTATTGTTGTACGTCTACTGCCGCTACCGCTTTCCGTGTATTTCGCCGTTTGGAATCGTGAGCTGTTCCGTGTCATTTGACGCCGTGAAGAGTCGTTGTTAGTGTTTGGAGACATTGCTTTTTTGCTTGTGAGCTACTGCTTCTGGGTCTTCTTTGTGGAATGAGGAATGGGCTGGGTTGGGGTAATTGAGATGGGCTATTTGGAGAGGAAAAGAGGTGGGCAGCCCAAAAAAAATGTTTTTCTCAAGGGAAAAGGGCTGGGAATTTAAAAATGGGTCAAGTATTTGCTGATTTTGCTAAGTTTAGAGGCTCAATTGAATTAAAAGAAATTCAAGAGGGAATAGGTCCCTTGGTTCACATTTTCACCAAATTCGAATTGTTAGTTTAAATATGATAAAATGGAAACGAGATAAATTATGAATCTAATTAATTATTTAGGCTTCTTAACTTCGACAACACAAAATAATTATTTTGAAAAGAAAGATCTTTATTGAATTGTGATCAGTTTTAAAGGAAACAAGATGAAAACTTACTTAAAACTCCATTTTTGGTAAAACGATTTACTAATTATTTATTCAAATTTAAAAATTATATAAATCTATATATTTTAAGTATATAGAGATATATTTTATAGTAAAAATAAAAAATTACTTTGAAAATGATATCAAAAGCATTTTTGATCTTTTCCAAAACAATTACTTCAAATTGTTCGAAATTGAAGAAGCTTGAAAATTAATTAAAGTGGGGACGGTCAAAATTGGGTGTCAACATATGTATCATATTAATCTCATTCTTGTATTCATTATAGTAATACGCATAATTGATGGTAATATTCTTATGTATACAATATAAAGTTTATTACCTCAATAAAATTTACACGTCTATTTTTATGAATATTTTTTGTGTATACATATATATTTTTTGATGTATACATTATGTAATTGCAACTTTAATTGTTGTATAATTTATGCACATATATTATTACAGTTTCTAATTAAATGTCATTTAATATTATTTGATTAATTATTGTCAATTATGTGATAATTAATACACGTTAGAGCATTAATAATACATTTTCTTACATTAAAAGTAGTTACAATCTTTTAATAAGTTATTAAAAGAATTTTAAAAAATTCATTCCTTAAAAGTTGTGTAACTTTTTTTTAATGGGTTAATCAATATAAATAAATATATATATTTCACTTCTTAAAAGTAGGCAATCGATTTTTTAATAAACTAATTATTGTTGATTGGTAAAAAAAAAATAATCATAAAATTACAATCAAATATATCTTTATGTTTCTGTAAATTGTGTTAATATATTTTTTTTTTGAATAGACGGTTAAATAAAGTTGAGTTTGAGAATTTAAAGAAATGAAAAGCTAACTTCCTTAATTATAGGAGTTAAAAACAAGGAAGAAAAAATAATCTCACATCTCCTTAATTAATGCTGGTTCGTTGCACATGATCAAAAGAAAAAAACTATAAAAAGTTGGTTTTATTTCTTTTAGACTAATACGTGCTAATTTCTTTTTGGAAAAATTAGCAATTAAGTCATAATACCTAACATAATTAGTCAAAACAACAACACTTTAAAATATTTATTTAAAATGTCAGACTAACATATTTTTAGAAAATAATATGTATTCAGATTTTATTATATAAAATTAATTTTATTTATGAAAACAGTCCTATTGGACGAAATTCTAAACCAATAACTGTTTAAAATGAAAAAAAAAATTAAACCAATACCCATTAACCTTCCTTCTTCACCTTTCACATTTCTACCCCCACCTTTCACGTTTCCAGATTCTCTTTCTTCAAGGTGCTCACATATTGTTCATCAAAATATATATTTTAATTCAAGAATTTTTCTCGATTGTTAAACGAAATCTCTTTATTAATTCAAGAGATTTCTCGATTGGCAAGGTAATTTCCATTATTTAGTTAGATTTATTTTGATTTGTTGTTTAAAATCACCGATTATGGTGTATATTCCAGATTCTATATATTACGGATTTCCAGTCAATTTTTAAAATTTTTATGTGATTTTGTTTAGATATTCATCAAATATATATGTATTTCAGATTTTTATTCTTTTAAACAATTTTTTTTGTGATTTTCTTTTAATTTTTCAGATTTTATAGAATCTAGAAATTTATTTATATGTTTATTTTGTTTGATATTTAATACATATATTTTGATAATATCAAAATTTTCTTTTAGGGTTTTAGATTCTGTGGAAAGCATCTGATTGTCTACAATGACGAAATCAATTAGAATTTTATTGGTATTCATTTTTTCATTTGAAATACAAAATCATACTGCAATACAACTTGATATTTGAAATACAAACTCAGTAAGACATATTTTGTATTTTATTTGGCTAAAGCAATATAATTTTGATGAATACATAATATATAAAATTGCGACGAATACATCACAAGAAGGGCAATACAAAATTATTGGTATTCATTCTGCGTTTGATATACAAAATGATATTGAAATACAACTTCATATTTGAAATAAAAACTGAGCTAGAAAATACTTTCTGCAAATTTAAAGTGAAATAATAATATAACAAAACTGGATATTGAAATATAAATACAATATATTTTGAATACAACTTATTCTATGTATTATGTATTCATCGCAACTGTATTTTTCAACATCATTTCGATTTACAACTAATTTGTATTTATATTTTGGTATATACTTCACAACTGCCTTTATTTGTGTACTTGAACTAGAATGCAAAAGAGTTGTATTCATCATAAATCAATACCAATAAGTTTTGTATTTTAAGTTAGTTATACATATCATTAGGTTTTTGAATACATTTTGGATGAACACATATTCAAAGAAGTTCAAACATTTAAATATCCAAAACAGAGGGCATTAGAAATTTTTCAAACACTTCCACTCATATGAGATATAAAATACAAACTACTGTTTTCAAAAAAAAAAAAATTGAAATTCTTAAGAACAGAGGAAAAAAACGCTAGAAAGAAAAATGGAAACATATGCTCTTTCAAAAATGTAATTGATGTTAAATTTTAAACTTTTTTTACCTTTTTTGAAATTTTCTGTTCCATGATTTTCTCTATTCTGTTATTAATTATTTGTATTCTTTCAAATTAATCAAAATAAAATAAATACATAACTCAGCCCTTAACAAACTAAAATATTGACATTTTAAATAAATAGTGAAACTATTGCTAAGGAGTCCCATTAAAAGCTAAGATATTATTGTTTTGAAAATTTTCCCAATTTTTTTTAGACTATTAATTGCTAATTAATATTGGGCTATATGTTGTCAATGGTATATAATAGTTGTATGTCTGTGTCAATTCCTCCTTTCCCAATATCTTTGTGGCCCTTAGGCCCAACACTTTTTCGGCCCATTTGTTTGTCTGTCGGGTATTCAAAAAATATCAAAGGCAACTGTAAACAGATAACGAAACAAGCGGCAATTCGAGCTGATGAGCAGACATGCCACTTCTTCTTCTTCTTCCATGTAAGTCTTTCTCTATTTTCAATCCAATTTTGCCCCTCAACACTTCTGTTATTTACAACACAGCTACCCAATTCTCAGCTTTTCCCCTTTCTCACAAATACCCACTTGCTAGAACCCCAAAATCTTCCAAGAATCTCTCACTCCATTGGAATTATCGAATAAGTTTGCATACCCATGTCTCGTTTTGCTCTAAAAATGAAATCTTTGAAGAATTTAGGACTACCCAGTTGGATGAATTGCCTGAAAGTGAAGAGCTTGAATTACATAATAAGCCATATTTAAAGCAAATAGATAATGGGGTTGTCTCAGATGTAGAGGAGGAGCCGAAAAAAGTTAGTAAAGATGAAGTTTTGGAGCCATTTTATAAGTTATTTAAGCCTACAGAGTCTAATGAAGAAGAAAGTGATACAGAACAAGAGGAAGAGGTTCATCCAGTTGTAGAAGAGAGTAAGAAGGTTAGTGTAGAGTATTATGAACCGAAGCCGGGTGATTTGGTGGTAGGTGTTGTGGTTTCGGGGAATGAGAATAAGCTTGATGTGAGTGTTGGTGCTGACCTATTGGGTACCATGTTAACTAAGGATGTTTTGCCTTTGTATGACAAAGAGATGGGCTATTTGCTGTGTGATTTAGAGAAGGATGCTGAGGAGTTTTTGGTGAGAGGGAAAATGGGAATTGTGAGCTACGATGATGCAATTAGTGGGGAATCAACGCCAGGGAAGCCCGTTGTGGAACCTGGGACTGTACTTTTTGCTGAGGTTCTTGGAAGAACTCTCAGTGGTCGACCACTACTGTCAACAAGAAGACTCTTTAGACGCATTGCCTGGCATCGAGTGAGGCAGGTTCTTTTCTCACTTTCGTTCTCTTATAATATGCAATGTTGTTTAGATTTTCATCGATAGGGGACTTGATTGTTACCTAGTCCAATCAATTGGCTGCGTAAGTTGGGATTAGCTTTATGTTTTACCTTATTAATGGAACTACTAAAGTACTCTATGTTTTATTAATTGGATCTTACCAAAAATTGTTCTAGATAATTGTTATTTCCATACTATTATTTCTTCACTTGAATTGCTTAAGGTATAATCTTGCCCTGCAATTTCATTTTGGAGATATTAGAAACTTGTTAGAAAATGTACTTAAAGCTTAAAATTAGATCACTCTGTCCATTCAGAGAACGATTATACTTTGATCTGTATTGCTTAGTTGTCCTTTTTGTTAAACTGGTAACTCGAGGAGGCACGTATTATTCGTTCAGGAATTGTTTTTCCTTAACAACTATTACAAAAGGTCATGTATTATTCTCCAAAGTTTTGAGCCTGAGTAGTTATCAATCAGTCAACTTTGCCTCTATTCCAAATTGGTTGAGGTTGATTATGATATAATGCTCTGTATCCATTGCGCTCTATTCAGGTCCATTGCATTCCTATAGTAAATAGAGCCATAAACTCTATGAATGTTCTAAATGTTGTTAAAACTTAAATCTGGTTCTAAACATATGCTATTGATAATATTATTCCTCAGAAGCACTAAATGTCATCATCATATATTCTTTATTTCTAAATTTGGGACCTGAAACTCAGCACATTTTTCCTATTCACCAATCTCTAATAGTTTTTGATTTTAGATTGTGAATTGGGAGAATATTTTTGGATACCGTCGTTTGAACATCTTGAGTTGCTCTATCATTGATCTGTTTGCATGTGCAACTTATGCTGATAAATAATATAGCTCTAGGAAAATTGGTTCCAGTTATATTTTGAACAAAAAATGGGGTGGTGGAAGACCAAACATAAGGGGAGGGATGATGAGAAAATATAGAAATTGAAGGATGAGTGAGCTCTGAGAGAGAAGATATAAAAATACGTACTATTGCTATGAATGATTGAGGAAGTTCTGTGTCACAAAGTACTGGCTCAAATTTGATGATACTACTTAGTTCTCAGTTCTTTTAGGTGTTTCTATTCTAGGTCGTTTTTATCCTAGTTTATTAGCACAATAACTTAGCATTTTAACTAATTTATGCCACAGATTAAACAACTAAATGAACCTATTGAGGTGAAGATAACAGAGTGGAATACTGGTGGTCTTCTTACAAGAATAGAGGTAATCCAGTCACCCCTTTCCTCCATGACTCCACTGCAGTTCTACTTCTCGGTGCTAAACAGGTTGAATGTTGTTATGCAGGGCTTAAGGGCTTTTCTTCCAAAGGCTGAATTGATGAACAGAGTTAATAGCTACACCGAGCTGAAGGAAAATGTAAGTTGGAACCTTTAAGTGTTCACCAATCGCAATTCTTATGTTCCTCGCATTTAATTTACATCTGTATCTTTGGACTTCATTATGAATTTCTTCTTCTGCATTTAAAACAAGCGACATTCTATCCTCTCTCACAATTTAACAACTAAAATAAAGTGCTTGGAAGTGCTGCCTTTTTTGGTAGCAAATGAAATCACATTTATTAAGTTGTAACAATAGATATGTTGGAAGCACTGCGACTGAATCTGTTGCTGCCCACATTCTTCTAAAGCTCACTGTGTGCATACCAAATGGTAAGTGGCAAAGTGCTGCTTCTTTGGTATCTTTCCCAAAAATATAAGATTGTTATACAAATGAAAAAATAAAAGGGAAAGTGCAAAGTTTTGGTGACCAAAATGTGCTCTGCTCTATGTAAACATTTCGTGAAATCTCCACAATGTGCGTCTTCTGCTCCCATGTGACATGGATTGCTTTTATATATTGCCTGCTTAATATATCTTATTTTTGTTATTTCAGGTGGGGCGTCGAATTAATGTGCTTATTACCAGAATAAATGAAGAAACTAATGACTTAATACTAAGTGAGAAGGAAGCTTGGGTTAGTTCTTGTCACCACGACACCCCAGTTTCTTGTGTATAATGATTTCGTGTATTTTTCTATTTATGCTTTTTATCCCATTTTTCTTTTACTTGGAGAGGGTTCCTTTTTTCTGTTGCCTTTTCTCTATCAAGGTTCCCCCTCTCAAATTATTTATGGTTTGAGAACCTCTCTAGATTATTTTCTTTTCTTACTTTATTTCTTTTCATCTTGAATGTTGGATTCCACAGCAAATGTTAAATCTGCAAGAGGGCACCCTTGTGGAAGGAACAGTGAAAAAACTTTTTCCCTTTGGCGCACAGATACGGCTTGGTGAAACAAATCGAAGGTAATTTGCATTACTCTTCCCACAGAAAGAAGTCGGACTTAGCTGTGGTTAGTACTTCCACGTAAAATTAAGAAACTTAATGACTCTGATCTAGGATAACTTTGAACTTTTGCGGTTGGAGCATGGAAGCAAAATGTGATTGACATTTCTTTTCTCTTTTTTATGCACAAATACGTAAATGCAGTGATGTAGAGTTATAGAGTAATACAAACCACTATAGTTGTTCAATATCATATAGAAATTATATCGTTTCAAGGGAAAAGGTCCAAATATTGCCCCTGTACCACCTGAAATTGCTCAATTTATCCCTCCATTACACTTTTGGTCCATTCCTACCTTATTGTTAGCAAATCGTCTCATACTTACTCTTTCCATTAACAGAAGCTCCAGTGTGAAATTGTTGAACTCCACGTGTCCAATTCTTTGAGAAAAAATGTTCAAATTTACCCTTTAACTATGACTAAAGTTCAAAATTACCATTAGGTTGTATCTCCGTTTAAGGTCAAGGATAAAATGAGACTTTTTCCTAGCTGTGAGGCAATATTGGGCCAAATGTTTAACGGAGGACAAAGTTTCTTGATTCTAGATAATACAGGAGCACATTTGACCCTTCCCTTGTTTCAATTAAGAGAAACTATTCATTCTATCTTGCAATTAAAAAAAAGAGAACTTTTTTTGTTTGGTGTTTTGAATCTTATATGCTCATTATTCTTTCAATCGATCGAGGTGTGGCCTTGGTTCTTAATGATAAATTTGACAAAAACTAGTAGGATAATATCTTCGGTGTGCTTCACTTTCTGTTGAGTTTATCTGTATTTTCTGATAGTAAAATTTGTGGGATTGCCTTATTTTGTCACAGATCTATACTTGTATTGGATTATTATATCTATTTCTGTTGTGCCCTTACGATGGAACTCTGGATGCATCATGCATGTGCATATGTTTAAGAAGCAGGAGAGGTGACAGTCTAGCTACTGTGCAATTCAATATAAATATCATTTATGATTGTTGCCCGGATACTTTATGGTGCCATTCAGGTGTTTTAGTTCATGAGATATGTTTAGGTAGTAAGAGGAGATAAAGTTTTGTACATTCTTGGACTAAAGCGAGCCATGCTCCTTGTTCCACCAGAAAAAGAAAGTAACTTGTTCAAATTTTTATACGGTTTTTCTTTTCAATTCTCAGTGGCTTGCTACACATCTCAAATGTCACCCAAGCCAAGGTTACTTCCATGAGTAACTTGTTAGCAGTTGATGAGAAGGTGAAAGTTATGGTTGTGAAGTCAATGTTTCCTGACAAAATATCTCTCAGGTATGTGGTAGAGATAATTTGCTTGATTATGCCCTATTCAATGGTAGGGATAAAATGCACCTATATGCTGATATGAGTTGTGGCTCGAAGGATTACCTTAATACATTTTTTATGCATGCCCTACTATAGTTGTTTATGTTTCAACTTTTTGATATTTTGAAATGGAAAGTTGAACGTGTTGCTTGTAATTTCTAAATCTTCATAAACTATTTTCAGCTACCTAATTTATCCACTCCCTATTCACTTTGAAATAATATATGTTGCAAGCTGTAAGGAAATAGATTTTGGGCTTAACTCAAGTCTCAACCCCAAAATCTAGCTTATGAGGGGAGGATTGTCCTAGTCCATATAAGGAGTCCAACTTTTCCTCATCCCACCATTGTGGGACTTAACACGAGGCATCAGGATTGGACATCTGGTGCATGAACAATTTAATATGGTGGCCCAACATCAGTAAATCATAAATTGGGATTAACCTGACTCTGATAGGATGTAAAGAGATGGATCTTGGGCCTAACTCAACCCCAAATCTAGCTTACGAGGTGATCATTGCTCAAGTTCATATAAGGATTCCACTTCACCAAAAAAAAAGTCCATTATAATAAGGAGTCCAACTTTTTCCAATATCAGATGAAAGGCATACAAGTTAGTTTCCCTTACTTTGTGATTTTTTTTGGAGATCCTAGGATCTTATTTCATTCCTCCCACTTCTAGAGACCAAACTACTGTCCCTACCCCCCGACCTACAACAGGCGAAGAAATACAATGCAATGCCTTAATTCTAGTTAGTTAGGGTCGGCTATATAAGTATTCAGTGTCCATTTTGCTCCATTTGGAATGCGGCACCCCTTGAAGCCCACTACTCGGTGGCCATTATGAATCATAATCACTCTTAGCTCAAACCAGTGCTCATTTTGTACATTGGGTCGTTGAACAGCTTTCATTATTTTTAATGTCCTTTGCCAAGTAATACTCACCTAACTAGAATTAAAATTTGTAACTCAAATTTTGAACTGGGGTAAAAGCATGGGTTATAATTCTCATGTGAGTCTGACTGCGAATGGTAATGAATGTGCAAGGTAAGCCAGTTCAGGTTCAAAAACAATTTCAGAATTTCCAACTCAAGCTCCATTTTTGTCCCACTGCTAGTTCTTCAATATTGGAATTGCAAGGATGATTAATGATTAATTTCACGACTTTGATGGTCCAAATTGTGATTTTGCAACAAGACAATCATTCTTTTTATAAACTTGGTGTCCGTGTCAGCTTGTGCGCACCTCGACTAATTTCATGGCTTGCTACCTCCCACCAGTTCAGATACATGATATTTCTGTCCACCACGACTCGAACAAATTGAAAAGAAATCATTTAGTGTTTTTGCTTCTGCTGGGATTTGAACCTGAAAAAAACCTCATGGTTCTCGAACTATTTCATTAACCACGAGGCTACCACCTTTGGTGCTTGGACTAGACAATCTATAACACAATAGATCTCATATGGCTCCAAAGGTTTTACGGCATGGAACATGATATTTTATTGTTTAATTTCCAATTCCTTGTTCACGTGCTTTTCTCCTTGTAGAAGCATGTCCTACTTAGCATGTTGCTAACAAGAACTGGCTAGATATTTTTGTAGTGGTGACATGCTAAGGCTTCTGCCAATGGATTTACTATTTTCCTGCTTATTCTCAGTTCCGCTCCTCGCTTTCCACATTTATGAACTAAAATCACATCAAGGAATTGTTATCTTGATTTCCTGTAACAAGCAAATTGTTTGTCAATTTGATATCCTCTTGTTTTTGTCAAATGCAGTATTGCAAACCTTGAAAGCGAGCCAGGGTTATTTTTATCGGACAAGGAGGTTTGTCTCTCTTAAATATTGCTCACCTCATAGCTAGTTATATTCAGCCATCCTTGCTTGTATCCCTTATATTGTGTAATAACATCTTAATGCACCAGTTTAGACTCCACGTAACGTTATAGCTTACAGATTACAATTGCTTAACAATTGTACTTCCTTCACTGCAGAGAGTATTTTCTGAAGCAAAACAGATGGCGAAGAAGTTCAGACAGAACCTACCAACAGTTTCAGCAACAAAGAAACCGGAACCCCTTCCTACTGACAGGCTACCATTTGAAGATGAAGAAAATATGTATGCTAATTGGAAATGGTTCAAGTTTGAAAGGGATAATGTAAACATGGAATAATCCCCAACACTAAAAATGTATCGAACTGTATATCCTTTCGGCACGTCTTTAGGTCCTTAGATAGCATCCATGACAAAGTACCATTGTTCAAAATCCCAGTTATATTCTTTACTGAACTGAGTAATAAGTCCCATTGTTACTTAACTTTTCTTTTTGGCACAATTCTGAAGTTTCACATCCCTTTTTGATATATCATGCTTTCATAAATGGACTCTTTGTGTATGAAGTTTAATTGTTGGGCCTTCAATCAGTTGGCTAATTCATTGGCCCCAATATGCTTTGAAGTTTGAAGCAATGTGTAACCTGTTTTTTTTTCTTCAAATTCCTATAGCCCTGAGGGGTAAGGCAGCAAATGTACCCAATTGAATTATGATGGGATTTTTACACTAATAGCCGATTGGACTAACGGTTTATTTTTTTAGTTAGTATATGTAGATTATATATTAATTATGCACGGTGATACACATAATATACATCTGACAAATTATTTTTAGATTAAGCGATTGAGTGAGTGACTATTTAGGTTAATTATCTCTTGGACAATGAATTGTGAGAACACAAACTTAACCATTAATCAAATCATTTCCTTTGGCAAAAAGGTGAAATGACACTACTAATAGTACTATACACCGAGTATAATTCTACAAGTAGGATATGAAGGAGGTGAGGTGTACACATGCTTTATCTCTACCTCAAGGTAGAGAATTAGAATATTAGTTGTTTCGATCAACTCTCAACGAACTGGAAAATGACAGTACCACCCAATTGAATTATTCCAATCTATATATATTATAAAGGAGAAACATAGACAAGGTGATGTAACACCTCTCTATGGCCACCATTTGCATTTATCTTTGTTCTCCTTTTTTTGGCCTTTTAAAAAAAAATTAAATTAATTATTGTATTGTAAAAGTAATTACTTAATTTATTACAAATAAATATGTTATTAATGGATGAACATTTACAACAAAAACTCTTCACATTTTTTTTATTTGTTTGTCTCACTTTTAATCATAAAATGATAATATTTTCTTATATTTTAAGTATTTTTTAATTTATTCACAAGGAGTTATTACCCATGACTTACCTCTCTTTAATTTTAACTTTTAATAATATTCATAACTCCCATAATTTTTATGTCCATAGCCTCCAAACTTAAATTTGTAAGTTTATGATGTCTTGTGGTATTCCTCTATTTTGTCTATAAATTCATACTTAGTTTCATGAAGATTCACATTCAAGATTACATTTTCTCTTCTTCATCATATTGGTTTGTGAATGAACTAACATGTAACAAAAAAGAATTACATGAAGATAAGAAATATTTCATTCTCAAGTCTTTATTGTTTCATTTGTTCTATTTTGTCTATATAAATTCATATTTAGTTTCATGAAGATTCACATTTTAAATTATCATTTCTCTTCTTCATCATATTTGTTTGTGAATTATCTAACATGTAACAAAAAAAGAAGTACATGAAGGTAAGATATATTTCATTCTCAAGTTTTTATTTTTATTTTTATGTACTTGGACATGCTTTCTTAATATTTTGTTCATATACGTATTATATATCATTCACCAAGCAAGTAATTAAAAAAAATACCGTTGTAATTCTTAACAATGTGTTGTCAGTATGTAATTGTTCTTTCTAATAGCCAGTTTTCGGGATATAATGTAGTTTAATTATAATATTTGTTAGATTTCAAGAAATACAAATTATTTAGTATTGTTAGTACTATTGAAAAAATAATATACAAAATATATTACATATAATTTAATTTTTTTTTTCTTTTGGTATAATTATTTTTTAATTGGTACATGATATTTTTTTTTATTCAATTGGTTGTATATGATGAAGAGTTTGACATATGGAGCAAAATATGGTGGCGGATCTACTTGCAAAGGAAGATGGTAGAAAGAAAAAAATGAAGCATAATTAAAAATTATTTTTGCTAGATCTTTTTTTTTTACTCTGACTTGTATTAGTAACTTAAGCTACTTTTCCTATAAATTTTTTAATTTTGATTTGTATAAATAATTTAGCTACATGTATTGTCAATGTTAATCATTTGGTCTTTTATTATTCTACTTTTTTTTTTGTTATGAAGCACAATAAATATAATTATCTCATTTCAATAACAAAAAAAATATGATGATTAGGAGTTTTATTTTTATTATACTTGCAAAAAAGTAATTGAAAATAAAATATTAATTTCATGATGCCATTTTTTTTGCGTGTGTAACAATTTATTTTTGTCACCATTCTTTTTTGTTTGAAATGAATTTAGGGAAAAGGTAGAAGTACCTCCCTAGAGTATGACCCAAATCGCTGAGACACACCTTAACTAAATTAAGGTCTTATTACCCCCCTGAACTCATTTTTTAAAATAATTTTGTACACCATTTTGGCTTACGTGGCATCTAAATATATCTCACGCGCCTCCACAGCGTAGAGTTACGGGGTGTGCCACATAAGACAAAAGGTGTACAATATTATATATAAAATGAGTTATAGGGGGGTAATAGGACCTTAGTTTAGTTATGGTGTGTCCCTGAGATTTCGGTCTGTTGAAAGTATTAACCCAGCTATAATGACTACTGTTACATTGATAACAAGGAAGAAGGAAGAAGAAAGTAAAATGGAGAATTTGTGAAACTGTATTATCCCTTCAGACAATCCAACTATCACTATTTATACATGTCATCCACTAACTATATACGTGACTAACTAATTATATTGACAGCTAATCTACTCTAACAGATTATGTTATTCATCTTTGTATACATACGAAGCTAGCTAACAACTTAATACAATTGTCACTAATTTCTACACTCCCCCTCAAGTTGGATGGTGAAAAATGTCCAGCAACCCCAACTTGAACAACATCTCTATGTGCAATTGTTTCCCCAATGCTTTTGTGAATATATCTGCCAACTGTTCTTTGCTATCAATGTAGGAAGTTGTGATCAATCCTTCTTGTAATCTTTCCCTAATGAAGTGACAATCAATCTCTATGTGTTTAGTCATCTCATGAAACATATGATTTGAAGCTATCTGCAATGCTGCTTTATTATCACAATATAACTCCATTGGCAATTCCACATGAGCACATAGTTCCTTGAACAAACTCTGCCACTGTGGTTGCCATACTTCTATATTCAGCTTATGCTGAGCTTCTTGACATTATACTTTGCTTCTTTGACTTCCATGAAATCAGTGAATCTCCATATTTTATTTCGAAACCTGTCACTGACCTTCTTGATATCAAACATGATGCCCAGTCTGCATTACAATATGCAGTCACCTTACTTGACTTTCTGTTGCTCATTAGGAGTCCTAGTGCAGGTTGCTTCTTCATATACCTGACCACATGTAGGGCTGCCTCATAATGTGATTTTTTAGGTGCATGCATAAATTGACTCAAGTGTTGCACTGCATAAGAGATATCTGGTCTTGTCATTGCCAAGTATAATAATCTGCCTATGAGTCTTTGATACACTTTCCTGTCTTCTAGTTCTGCATTATCACCAGTAGGCTCATCATACTCCAGACTTGTCATCTTCTGATTCTGTTCTAGTGGTGTAGTATTGGACTTTCCTCCCCCTAAACCACATTCTGATATTAGCTCTAGTTCATACCTTCTCTGATTCATCATAATTCCTTTGTTGGATCTGGCAAACTCTATTCCAAGAAAGTATCTCAACTCTCCAAGGTCCTTCATCTTGAAATTGTAATTTAGGATTTCCTTAGCTTCTTGAATGAGTATTTTGTCACTCCCAGTAATTAATAAGTCATCAACATAAACAAGTATGATGACAATCCCTCTTTTATTCCTTTTTGTAAACAAAAAATAATTCAACTAGCTTTGTGTGAACCCAGATTTAACAAGGTTTATGGTAAGTTTCAGGTTCCATTGTCTACTGCCTTGTTTTAAGCCATACAGGGATTTGAGTAGCCTACAGACCTTATGCTCCCCTTGGCAATCAAAACCTGGTGGCAAAGTCATATAGACCTCCTCCAGGAGATCACATTGGAGGAACGCATTATACACATCCATCTGAAACAAAGGCCAATCAGATTGAGCAGCTATGGAAACAACAAGCCTTACAGTGACCATTTTGACAACTGGAGAAAAAGTATCATGATAGTCAAGTTCTTCCTGCTGAGTGAACCCTTAGCAACCAACCTAGCCGTATACTTTTCAACAGACCCATCAGCCTTATGTTTCACCTTATACACATTCTTGCATCCAATATGAGTTTTACCTACAGGCAGATCCACAATCTCCTAAGTGTGATTATCAGTTAGGGCAGCAATCTCTTGGTCCATAGCAGAAATCTATTAGGTATCCTGAGCAGCTTAGGTGTAAGAGAAAGGCTCAGGAATGGATGAAGAAAAAACAGTGAAGTATGCTCTATAAGATGGTGAGATGGCAAAATAGGAAAGACAATTGGAAATAGGATGAGTGGCATCAGAAAGGTTGGATTGTGTAATGTAATCAATGTGCCAAAGAGGAGGCTTTGTGACTCTAGAGGATTTCCTGACAGGAGGAGGTGATGGAGCAAGAATAGGTGTGGTAGGAATAATGAGAGTGAAAACTGATGAAGATCTAGATGGAAAGGAATTGGAAAAGGAATGATCATGAGACTCTAAAGGTACATTTAGAGGCTGAGGAAAGGCTGATGTAGAAGGAAATGTATGTGAAGAGGACATAGAATCAGGAGTTACAAATGTGGACTTGGGATGCTTGAAAGGGAATATATGTTCCCTGAAAGTGACATCCCTGCTGATGAAAAAAGTGTCTGAGGAAATATTGTATAGCCTGTACCTCTTTTGAGTGGTGGCATATCCCATGAAAATAGATGGTATAGCCTTAGAAGAGAATTTGTCAGTGTAGAGTGGCTTGATTGCATAGCAGAGGCAACCAAATACTTTAATGTAATCAAGCTTATGAGGATGACCATGAAACACCTCATAGGGTGATTTGTTTGATAAGAGTATGGATGGTAATCTGTTAATGAGAAAGGTTGCAGTAGAAACACACTCACCCCAAAATTTGAGGGGTATATGAGCCTGAAATCTAAAAGCTCTAGCCATTTCAAGAAGGTGTCTGTGCTTTCTTTCAGCAATATACCATTTTGCTGAGGTGTATGTACACAAGTACTTTGATGAATAATACCAAGAAAATTGAATAGAGAATTGCATTGAGAATTGAAAAACTTTAAACTATTATCAGTTCTTACAATCTTAACAGAAGCTGAAAACTGATTTTTAACAAGAGTAAGAAAGGAAGTAATGTGCATTATTACATCACTTTTCAATCTTAACAAGTAAATTCAAGTCATTCTAGAATGATTATCTACAATAGTGAGGAAATATCTATAACCATTGTAAGTACATTTATAGGGCCCCACATATCCATGTGAATGAGATAAAAAAATCTTTGCAAACTTCTTAGTACTATTAAGGAATGGTAATCTAGTTTGTCTAGCAAGGGGACAAATTGAACAGAATGTAGAATCTTTATTCAGAAAGTTGGAGGTGAGTAGAAGAATCTTCTGAAGAACAACAACTGGTGCATGTCCAAGTCTGATATGCCAGATGGAGGGGTCAACTTGGATAGATGATACACAAGAATGTGATTTAACAAGAACACTGACAGATGAATGTTGTTGAGTAGATGAAAGTAGGTATAATCCTTCCTTTTCTCTACCAATCCCTTTCACCTTGTCAGTGGATAGGTCCTGAAAGATACAAAAAGAAGGATAGAAAGAGACACAACAATGAAGTTCTTTAGTGAGCTTGGAAATGGACAGGAGGTTATACTCAAATTTAGGAACATGCAACACATTGTTCAACACACAATTATCAAATAGTGTTATTGTGCCAATGTGTTTGACATTTGTTGTTTGACCATTTGGAAGATGTACTTGGTTGTTAGCAGGTGGTGCATGCGATGATTTTAGCAAGGATTTTATGTTACAGACCATGTGATTGGTAGCACCAGTGTCAACCACCCAAGGAACTGTGTTTAAACCTGCAGACAAATACCTTGAAGTAAAGCATGAAGTAATGTTGTGAGGTATTCCTGCCATATTAGCCATGGCTCCTTGTAATGTAGAATTAGTGCCCAACATCCTCATAATATGATTGTATTGGTCATGAGTGAATGATGGCACCAACATAGATGCTGAAGAACTATTGCCAGACTCTATATTATCCATATGATCTGTAGTGTGATTTTGCTGATGTTTGTTCCCATACTCAGAAGAATCACCACACTGTGCATTATGCGTCTGTTGTCTTCTATTACCCCCAACCCTTTCATGACTATCACTTTGAAACCTTTGTCTTTCATCCCCAAATTGTGGCTTCCTCTCATTTCTATCTATAAGGTTCTTCTTGCCATATTTATGATCAGATGGATATCCTATCAACTTGTAGCAATACTTGGTACTATGATTCCTCATATGGCAATGTTCACAATATAGATCATTATGCTTCTTGGACTTGTTATGCTGCATAGATGATAATGCAGTGGGTTCATTAACATTCAATTGTTGTAATGGCAAAACTGAAGCAAATATTATATTGGATTGTACTCTTTGACTTTCATCTTGCATTATCATATTGTAGGCTTGATTCAAGTTAGGACTAGGAACAGTCATCAAAATATGACTACGAGATTGAGCAAATGTCTCGTTCAGTCCCATCAAAAACTGTATAAGCTTCTGCTTCTCCATATGATCTGCATACTCTCTATACTTGTCACATTCACAAGTTGGTAGTGGCACTAAAGAAATGTGTTCATCCCATAGATTTCTAAGCTTAGAGTAGTAGTCTGAAACAGTAAGAGTGCCCTGACTCATAATGCATATTTCTTGATGCAATTGATAGATCCTAATAAGGTTTCTTTTATCAAAATGCTCCTTTAGATCCTTCCATACAATATGAGCACTAGATGAGAACATGGGGCCATTTGCTAGTTCATTCGAAACAGAATTAGTGATCCATGACAAGACGAATGCATTACACCTCTCCCACTCATGTTCTAAATCCCCTAGATATTGTTCTTTTCTACATGATCCATTAACACAAGCAATTTTGTTTTTAGCTAGCAATGCTACTCTCATGGAATTACTCCAACCTGTATAATTCTCTATGCCAGTTAATTTTTGTGAAATTAGAATGCTACCTGGCGTATCTGATGGATGAAGGTACAGAGGACTTCTCAGATGAATGTCAGTGAACTTCTGAATCTGTGTGAAACTCGATGGTAATGGCGATTGTGTTGACATATCTACTGTATCTACCATTTTAAGCTAACATTTCACACAAATTGAACTCGACTACATAGAAGAGAGAAAAAATTGTCAATCGCGATTCTGATTCTTCAATTGATGATGAACAGGAAATGGATAAATCGATTGCAATTCTTCAACTGGTGATTGTATACAGTTGATTCTCCAAATCTCTTCTTAAGTGCATATCTCTGTAACAGGATGTGCTAGGCTTCAGTGGAACCGAGCTCTGATACCATGTTGAAAGTATTAACCCAGCTATAATGGCTATTGTTACATTGATAACAAGGAAGAAGGAAGAAGAAAGTAAAATGGAGAATTTGTGAAACTGTATTATCCCTTCATACAACCCAACTATCACTATTTATACATGTCATCCACTAACTATACACGTGACTAACTAATTATACTGCCAGCTAATCTAATCTAACAGATTCTGTTATTCATCTGTGTATACATACTAAGCTAGCTAACAACTTAATACAATTGTCACTAATTTCTACACGGTCACCTTTTGTCTTACATGCACACTCTGTGACTCCGCACAATTGAGGCGCGAGGGAGATTTGAATGCCACGTAAGCCAAAAAGGTGCACAAAATTACAAAAAAATGGATTCAAGGGGTAATAGGACCTTAGTTTAGTTAAGGTGTGTCTCTGGGATTTCGGTCATAGTCTAAGGGGTACTTGTACCTTTTTCCAAAAAGATGCAAAAAAAAAAACTATTTTATATGTTTTAAAAAGTGAAAAAATGTATCATGTCGTAGATGAAAAAAATATATTAATATTATCTTATATATCCGATACTAACCTAAATATAAATATTATATATTATTATCTTATAAATATTTTATATATCCATGCGAAGCGCGGATAATTTCACTAGTTAAGAATAATATTGAAAATAATTTGAATCTGGGATCTTGAAGTATCTCATCACAACTTTATTTATTTCCAATCATTTCTTTGTTTTGCAAGCAAATGCTTTAAAGTTCATAAAGCCTGGAGCCTCAAATGGGATACAGATATCATCTACAATTAATAGATCCCATAATACATGGTGTGTGTATCACTTAAATTTTACTCCATATCAACAAATGTAATGTAATTCACAGCTAACAGCTTGCAAAAAAAGTCATATAGTTTTCTTGGCTCAATGCAGATTCCCATAAAAGATGCCTCCTTCATTTAAGTGAACCCTTTTATGTTGTCCTATTTGATTGTAAAATTACGGTAAAATAATAATAATAAGAAAATAGGTTAGTCCTTTGGTATGACTCAGTTCGTTTTGAGGATGATCATCCACACGGATGATCCAGGATCGATCCCCCCTCAATGTCTTCTAAGTCAAGCATGTCGCATAGGACTTGCTAGTGCGGTTTACATTTCTTGTGTGGTTTGCAGACTATTACACAATAGGACAAAGACTATGACAGAAATTATAGCGGCTGTGAATTATAGGTTAAATAACGAAAACATGATAATTTAATTTATACACCTCATAGCACAAACTACTTTTTTTTTTTTTTTGTAAATATAAGAAATTTTGAGCTTATGGCTAAAATTATATACTAGCTATTTGTCCTTTTCATGTCTGCTTGAATGATTTTGTCTCTGTGTACTTTATCCAATTCTGTTTAGAAAATTAATTTATTGTAGTCTAATAGAATTTAATTAAGTGTAATGAGTTGGGTCAGTAGTGTACCTATTTCCCTAATGAAATTAGGTTTGGGGCTCCATGAATATAACCCAAAATTAAATATAGGACTATGGTGACCTAAAGTCAGTGCATAATAATAGATTAGTCTATGTTTTGGCTGCTGGAATTTGGGTTGCCACTATTGCTTCTTTTTCTCTCAATTATTTTGACTTCCTTTTCCATACGATAACTATTTCACATTTATACACGGTTCGAAGAAGAGTCGCACATTTTAAACAGTCTATTCTAATACAAACTCTCTCATATACCATTGCGTTATAAACCTTAGTGGAGATTTTCCTCCAACTTCAAAAGGAGAGAAGAGAAACATTATTTTTTTCCTTGTTTTTTGAAAAATAAATAAAAATTAAACAAGAACTTAAAAGAATTGCTCTCTGTTTCAGAAAAAAAGAAGAAGAGAGAGACCATTTCTAGTTCATTTATAAAATATGAAAAAATGTAGTGCTTTAAGGCTGTATAAAACCAAAAGACATTTGAGAAAATTGAGGTCGAAGCAACAATTGTTTACCTATATATCAATAAGTAACTAGTTGATTAGAAGCAATGAAATAAAACTTGGGATCAAGTACCTAGCTCAGAGTTCCTAATATATATATATAGCGCACACCACAAAAGAGAGTACTCTTTTATTATAAGCTAGGCCCTCACGTCCTTTCTTAAGAGATAGAGCTGTCACTCAACAACTCAAAGCTGATTGGTATAATCTATGGGCTTGCTTACTCGTCTTTCACAAGTCAAGCGTATTTATACCCAATATATTATTCATTTTAAGATAAAGATCATTTTTCATTATTGATTAATTAAGAATTGAAAAAATATTTGCACGTTGTTGTTGTTCACCACAAATATTTACGTGAAGCTTGTAAACCAAATTACTCATTAGAACGTGGTCATCATGATTAAGGAGTTAAGACCAAAAATATTTTATTGCTAGTACTCCTATATACATTCATAATAAAATAATCAACCCTCAAGGGGAGAAAAAATAAGAGACAAAGGAACTTGTTTTGAGAACCCATATAACACATTTTCAATAATAATAATAATAATAATAATAATAATAATAATAATAATAAATATATATATATATATATATATATATATATATATATACATATATTTAAAATATACTACTAATAAACTTGGAATCTAATAAAAGCATGGCCAACATATAAAGTGATCTATTTCTGGTTCATAAGCCTAAAAGTTGAGGTTCTTTGATTTATAGTAAGAAAAATTACTTAACTAGGCCTAAAGGATGGAGCAATTTTATTTATTTTTTGCAAGGAGTGGAGGTGATTAGTTGGTTGTGGTGGGATAATTATTAGGATTTCGTCTTAACAAATCTCAAACTTTGAAATAAAGAATATTTTGACAGAGACTATTTTATTCTTCCTCTTTTTAGCGTAATTCAGATTAATTAGATTAGTAAATTTCAAATGACTTGACTAAAGGAGAATTATGTAATACACAAATATGTATTTATTATTAAAAGGGTAGAAAAGAGTAAAAAATAAATAAATAAATAAAATCAGAAAAATCATGAAATTAACAAGTAGTGGGAGTATATGTAAGTTGGTGCCGTTTTGAACCCATAGTATCCGACTTTTGTACCCTTTTAAGGAACTTGTTGGGGCCCTCTAACGCCCATCCAACATAATAATAATAATAATAATAATAATAATAATAATATTGATAATAAAAGACACCAACTATTTAAAACTTTAATTCCTTAGATTTGTCTAATAGTTATAAATTTCAAATATATTTTGTTTTTATTATATTTTAACAAATTGAATTGAAATTTACTTTTAATTAGCAAGTCTTGAATATATAGAATCCTCATTATATATTTCGATGATATCATATTTTACTACTATACGTCAACGTTAAGAAACAAGAAATGCATATACATTTTATCTGAATTTTCTAAGATTATCATTTTGTTGACATTCTTTTAGACTTATTTTGACTTATTGATTGAGTCGAATCTACTCAATTTAGCTAGTGCCGGCTAATAAATCATGCTACCAGAACTCATTCTTTTATCTATTTATAAAAAAATTTAAACTTGAGTACTCTAATTTTACCCTTTTGTGTATACAAGAGCGTGTCAAAAAAATTAGTGATCTAAAGACAAACTATAATAAGAGACCTTAAATATATAAATACATGCACAAAAGTATTACATTAATTTTGGATTCTCTTTTTTTTGTTCTTGCATACTACTTGCTTTAGTGTATATTCTTAAAAGACATTAAGTGTATAACTTCACATTATTATTTATAAAAGTAAGGATTAGTTCTAGTCAATACGAGGTCAGACATTTATTTGTAATACATCATGTTGGATGTTGATGTAATAACTTTATTTTTTAATATGGAGATTTGAATTGTTTAGTTCAAAGTTCTAAAATATTCTTGATAAAAAATAGATAATTCTTTCTTTTTTTTAAAAAAATAAATATATATTATAATATTCAATATTGTTTCATGTGAAATTAAAATGATACAATTCACTATTAAATTTTTTGGAGCCTAAAAATTTATGGGGTCTAAAGCAGATGCTTTACTAGCCTTATCCTTGAGCCATCTCTGCGCGTACAGTGGGTGGGTCGTTCAAAAACTCACACGTGTGAAAAATAACAGAAATAAGGATACTAAAAATGGATGTGTGGCATATTAGGAGAAATAAGATTAAGAACAGAGATATTTAAGACAAAGTGGGAGTGACTCCCTGGTGGACAAGATGAAGGAGGTAAGACTCATATATATGAAATGGTTCGGATATGTAAAGAGGAGATGTACTAACTAGTAAGGGATATAAAAGGTTAACTAAAGTTTACTCTTCCTTTTTGATGCCCGTGAATTTACTGTCAATGGTTTACTTATTGGGAAGTTAAAAAAAAAAGACGTCAATGATTTATTTATTGGAATGTTAAAAAAAAAGATTACTATATAATTTTTTTGAATATGCCTATATCTATCGCTTTTACTTCATTGATATGATTCTCTTAATAGATATCAAAATTCATAATAGAAAATAAAAAATACAATAATTAGTGAAGTAAATGAGAAAACTACTAGAAAACTGTAAATTAGCAAAGTTCAAAATAATGTATCTTAACTTCAAAGTATAAATTCATCTATTTTGTATCACTGCATTTTACAGTGCAGTAAATTTTAAGATAGGGTGCTGTTACCACAAAGTCATTGTAATTACTGAAACGAATACTAAAAACTATACAAACATTAACTATTATCCCAGTCCTCAAAATATTACTAGTAAAATTAGGTATAAACAATATGTTCAATCATCAAATATATAAAGTATTACACATGTAGTAATTAAACTTTGATTTACAAACCATAATTAATAACAATAATTTAGTAAAATAAACCCCTGATAAATAATGTCTCGAATCAATAAAAGACAAATTATTATGAAAAAACAGGACTGAAGAAGTACTAAAGCTTTATCACAATATCGGTAGATTTAATTTTCACAAGTCAGATTTGAGAAGGGTGAAACGTACACAAATCTTATTTTTTATAAGATAGAAAAGTTTTTTTCGATAATTTTCGAGTCAATACTTAAAAAAAAAAAAGTAAAAAAATCTAGTGTGACTGAAGAGTAAAAAGCACAACCAAGACAGTAAAAATAAAAACCCTAATCGTTACTTGTGCCTTAATATATTTATTGTCTGTGTCATGTGATTACATTTTTCTTTATCTCTACTCCCAAAACACACCCACTACAACTTCCTCGATAACAAAATCACTTATCTTTTACTACATATTTTCACCACGTAGACATGTAAAAAACAATAAATTTTTGAACTTACTATCTTAACATATATATATATAAAATATAAGTAAAAAGGGTATAATGGAAGAAAAGAGAAAAAAAAGAAAAAGAGATGCTCTAATTAAATTTTCCTCTGTGTAGACGCCCTTTACTTGAATCATAGTCATCATATAAATATTTGAATATTCATTTGACGTGGGAGAAGTACATAGTAATTTTTTTAATGTAAAAAATGTTAGTAGTATATTTTCCTTCCTTTTAATTTGTTTGTCTGATTTTTAACATAATCGTTGAATTTAAGAAAGTAAATAAAAGAACTTTTGAATCTTATGATTTTCTGAACTAAAGATTTGTAAAATGTACTAAAATATTTTTTAATTTTGTGATTTTACACATGTCATGTGAAAAGTTACATTACAAAATTGTCAAAAAAAGAAAGATATTTTTAAACAAATTAAAGAAAAAATAAGACAAACAAATTAAAACAAAGCAACTATAATATACTATTTGTGTTTAAGAAAATAGACAATTTGTTGCATAATCGATTCCCTCTCTTTAACGTTTCCCCAAGATTTATGTTTGATGTGAAGAAATTGTTTGTATCGTGTGAAAAATATTAAATAAAAAATAACTAGTTACTGTGATTATTGAAAATATATATTATTTAATCATATTAAAATAATATATATATATATATATATATTTAAATCATATTTATTAATTTAAATATATAAATATTGAATATAAATAAACTTATTTTTATTATTAATTTGAAGGAAATATTGAATATTTCTAGCATGTCAACAAAATAGGATATTTTCCATTTAAAGGGAATTTCAAGAAGTACAAAAAGAGAAACAGGTCCATAATAATATGCCTACAGCAAATGATCTTGAGAATAATTAAGCAGCATTAATCAATCTCTAAATAGCAATTTTATAAATAACTTTTATTGTTATCAATTTAATCCTCTTTGGAATTTAGTCCAAAACCAAAAAATTAAAAAATAAACAAGTACACATTATTTTGTGGTATTCATAAATTATTGTGGCGCTACAAATCACTTTGTTCAATAAAAACTTAAAAAAATAATCTCTTTGCTATATTTAAATGTATAGTTTCATTTGTTTGCTCTTTAGTTTCTCAAGAACTGTCACTCTCACTCAAAATCCTCTCCGCCACCGTCAACCGCCGTCAACCACCGTCCGCCGCCGTCATGAAAAAATGCAAAATGACAAATGTGTTTGGTTCATGCTAGTGACCATTTATCTTCACCACCTTCATTAGTGAGCTACTAGCTAGCGCCGCCGTGTACGGAGGAGCAAAGAGGAGCTGATTTTCTCCAGTAAGAGAACTTTAATAGTAGCAGTTTAGTAAATGTTTCATTAAAGATAAACAAGAACTTTTTAGTTCACATGCATGGTAAGTAAATTTTTTGAGTTAGTGTGAGTTTGAAGCAAACCTCCATTAACACACCACATGTATGTTGTCTTGTTAGAGTGAACTTTCAAACACTATTATCATTTTTTTCAACAACCCCATTTCTTGACTTTGATTTTCACTCAATAATGGAGAAGAAAAGCTACCATTTTTACACTTTCCCTTCATGTTATTTCTTGTTTTTGTTGATTTCTTGGTTAAGTTTGAGTCCAAAGATTGTATTTTTAGTGAGCTCTGTTTCTTCTGATGGACAAGCGTTGCTTTCTCTGCTTAAAGCAGCTGACCCTTATACTAAATCATCATCTTCTGTGCTTTCTTCTTGGAACCCTTCTAGTTTAACTCCATGTTCTTGGCAAGGGATTACTTGTTCTCCTCAAGAAAGGGTTATTTCACTTTCTATCCCAAATACTTTCCTAAATCTCTCTTACTTGCCTTCTGAACTCTCTTCCCTTTCATCTTTGCAGCTTCTTAATCTTTCTTCTACTAATATTTCTGGAACAATCCCTCCATCTTTTGGTTCTTTTTCTCATCTTAGGCTTTTGGACCTTTCTTCTAATTCACTTTCAGGTTCTATTCCATCAGAACTTGGTGGGCTTAGTTCACTTCAGTTCTTGTTCTTGAATTCAAACAGATTGACTGGTAAGATCCCACCAGAGTTGGCTAATCTTTCTTCATTAGAAATCTTTTGTCTTCAAGATAATCTCCTTAATGGGTCAATTCCATCACAGTTAGGGTCCTTAGTGTCACTCCAGCAGTTTAGGATTGGTGGAAATCCATATTTGAGTGGTGAAATTCCTGCACAATTAGGCCTGCTCACCAATCTTACCATGTTTGGTGTTGCGGCGACTGGTCTTTCGGGTGTTATTCCGCCAACATTTGGGAATTTGATCAATCTTCAAACACTGGCAATTTATGATACTGAAGTATTTGGTTCGATACCGCCAGAACTTGGGATGATTTCGGAGCTTAGGTACTTGTATCTGCATATGAATAAGCTCACTGATTCAATCCCTCCTCAGTTGGGTAAGTTGCAAAAGCTTACTAGCTTGCTTTTATGGGGAAATTCATTAACTGGACCTATACCAGCTGAGGTTTCGAATTGTTCGTCCCTTGTGATTCTTGATGTTTCTGCGAATGAATTGTCTGGTGAAATTCCTGGTGATTTGGGGAAGCTATTGGTTCTTGAACAGCTTCATTTGTCTGATAATGCACTTACCGGTTCTATACCGTGGCAGTTAAGTAATTGCACTAGCCTGACAGCTCTTCAGCTAGATAAGAACCAATTATCAGGGCAAATTCCCTGGCAAGTTGGTAAGTTGAAGTACTTGCAGAGTTTTTTCTTGTGGGGGAATTTGGTTTCAGGAACCATTCCAGCTGCTTTTGGAAACTGTACTGAGCTATATGCACTTGATCTTTCGAGGAACAAGCTCACTG
Source organism: Solanum stenotomum (assembly GCF_019186545.1). Classification (NCBI taxonomy): domain Eukaryota; kingdom Viridiplantae; phylum Streptophyta; class Magnoliopsida; order Solanales; family Solanaceae; genus Solanum; species Solanum stenotomum. The sequence continues at coordinate 10,141,444 of NC_064283.1, read as the reverse complement.
GATCGATCCCTGAGGAGATATTTGATTTGAAGCAGCTGAGTAAATTGTTGCTCCTTGGGAACTCATTAACTGGACGATTGCCTCGAAGTGTTGCGAGATGCCAGTCTCTGGTGAGGTTGAGGCTTGGTGAGAATCAGCTTTCAGGACAGATTCCTAAGGAGATTGGTCAATTGCAGAATCTCGTGTTTCTTGATTTGTACATGAACCATTTCTCTGGAGGCTTGCCTTCTGAAATTGCCAACATTACAGTTCTTGAGCTGTTGGATGTGCACAACAATTACCTAACTGGGGAAATACCACACCAGATGGGGGAGCTTGTGAATTTAGAGCAACTTGATCTTAGCCGGAACAGCTTTACCGGTGAGATCCCTTCAAGTTTTGGCAATCTCAGTTACTTGAACAAATTTATTCTCAGTAACAATCTGCTTACTGGTTCAATTCCAAAGTCTTTTAAGAACTTGCAGAAGTTAACTCTACTTGATTTGAGCTCGAATAGTCTTTCTGGCGAGATTCCATCTGAGCTTGGCTATGTCACAAGCTTAACAATCGGTTTGGATTTGAGCTTGAATCGTTTCACGGGTGAACTTCCTGAAACATTGTCCGGTTTGTCACAGTTGCAATCTCTTGATATTTCTCATAATTTGTTGAGTGGAAGGATCACAATTCTAAGCTCCCTGACCAGCCTTACTTCCCTGAATGTTTCAGACAACAATTTCTCGGGGCCTATTCCTGTCACACCATTCTTTAGAACTCTCACTTCAGATTCTTTTCTGGAGAATTCACTCTGTCAATCAGTTGATGGTTATAGTTGTTCTTCACATATAATGGGAAGGAATGGGTTGAAGTCACCGAAAACCATAGCTCTGGTTGCGGTGATTCTGACATCTGTAGCCATAGCAGTCGTGGCTACATGGATTCTTGTGACACGAAACCACAGATATGTGTTTCAGAAGTCCCAAGGCATGTCAGCCTCTTCGGTAGGAGCAGAAGATTTTTCCTACCCTTGGACTTTCATCCCCTTTCAAAAGTTCAATTTCACCATAGACAACATCTTGGATTGCTTGAAAGATGAAAACATCATTGGGAAAGGTTGTTCCGGTGTTGTATACAAAGCAGAAATGCCTAACGGTGAGGTGATTGCAGTGAAGAAGCTTTGGAAAACAAAGAAAGACGAGGAGCCAGTAGATTCTTTTGCAGCAGAAATTCAAATTCTCGGACATATTAGGCATCGAAACATTCTGAAGTTATTGGGATATTGTTCAAACAAAAGCGTTAAGCTTCTTCTCTACAACTACATTTCAAATGGCAATCTCCATCAGCTCTTGCAAAGTAACAGAAATTTGGACTGGGAAATTAGGTACAAAATTGCCATTGGATCAGCTCAAGGCCTTGCTTATCTTCACCATGACTGTGTTCCAGCCATTCTTCATAGAGATGTCAAGTGCAATAATATACTGATCGACTCCAAGTTTGACGCTTATATTGCAGACTTTGGACTTGCAAAGCTAATGAATTCGCCAAACTATCACCACGCTATGTCCAGTGTAGCAGGATCTTATGGATATATTGCTCCAGGTATGCATGCACTTAGAATATTTTCAATTACTAATATTTCAACATAAAAGCCAAAATCGATCATAACATCTTTCGAATATTTACTTTATGAGTCATAGTTCGTTGAGTGTGACACAAATATTTGTCAACTATGGTTGCAGAATATGGATATACAGCGAATATAACAGAAAAGAGCGATGTCTATAGTTATGGAGTGGTGCTGCTGGAAATACTTAGTGGGCGTAGCGCTGTTGATTCTCAGATAGGTGATGGGCTTCACATCGCTGAGTGGGTAAAGAAGAAAATGGGAAGCTTTGAACCAGCTGTTACAGTTCTGGACACTAAGCTACAAGGTTTACCCGATCAAGTGGTCCAAGAAATGCTGCAAACGCTTGGAATAGCGATGTTCTGTGTCAACTCATCGCCAGTTGAAAGGCCAACAATGAAGGAAGTTGTGGCACTTCTAATGGAAGTAAAGAGTTCACCTGATCAAGAATTTGGGAAAACTTCTCAGCCTCTAATAAAACAGTCCTCAACTCAAAGTTGATTAATTTTGTTATGTTTTTTTTTTTTTTGCTTTTGACTAAGAGGAGTAGGAATTAGTTTTCTTTAGTTCCCAATATGATCAACTCATTGTTCCAAGCATTGGATAATGTCTTGGGGTCCATTGTGTACATATTTCAGAAACATTTATGTAGTTTATTTTGCTTCTTCATTTCTTCCTATCCATCTCTGTGCTGAGATTTTAGCTTTCAAAATGCTTGCAGTTGCACCATATAATATTTTAGTTTACCATAGTTTCAAAAAAAGAGAAATATAGTTTGACCTATTCAGAAAAATTGTATTGTTGGTGTACGAATGTGGTTTCAAACCTTCCGGTGATGCTAAAAGTAGTTTCAGAAAAGAGAAATATAGAAAGAAAAAATCAAAGAAGGGGAATCTTGGAGCAACGGTAAAATTATCTCATGGGTTCAAACCGTGGAAGTAGGCATTAATGCATTAGGTTAAATTGTCTACATCATATCCTTTGAAGTGTGGCCTTTCTCTGAGCTTTGCTAACACATGATGTTTTGTTCATTGAGTTGTTTGTAGAAAGAAGAAAACAAACAACTCTTAAAACCAAATATAATACTCATGTAATATCATTAGAGACTATTGGTCTAGTGGTAAGAGTGTAGCGCGTAATGCGTGGGTAGTTGTGTCTCATGGGGTTTGCATCCTGTCGTAGACAAAAGTCTGGTATTTAATCGCCGAATGATGGAGAGGAAGGAAAGATAAACTTATATATTGATATAATTTTGGAATGGCTTATTCCTCTACACGAAAAAGACATTTGCATGCTTACTTATTATTTTTCAAGATTTTTCTCTATACAAGAAATCTTAAAGATAGGGTCACCCATGTTTTGTTTTTGTTGAAATTTTAAGGCAGGATTTATTGCATAGTTCATTGAAAGGTATTCAAAGTCAAGATTCTGTAAACAGAGGAACACTCTATTATTTGGACACATACTAAACTGTCTAATAGTTGCCACTATAGAGACAAAAAAAAAAGGGAACAAAAAAGCCATGTTCTGTGAAGGAAAAAGTGGAGGGAACATTTAGACCACTCTACCATTTGACCTTGTTATTTCATGAGTCTTTTTCTTTTTGCGTATTGCATCGCCACTCCTTTTGGTAGTATCCACTAATAGTTTCAATACAAAATATAACTTACTTTACTAATGAACTTTTTTTGCAAATTCCCAAAAAATACTGAAAAATGAATTTTCTGAATCATGCCAAAAATGAAAACATCATAACCTTGATTTCCTCCTTTTAGATTTGTCTTTTGGAACTCGTATAACTAGTATGTGAATTAAAAACGTCAATTAATAGAACATGATTGATTAGGGAATCGGTATTGCTATTATGTGGAATCAAAGGACGCTTACTCGTAGAACATAATTGAGTTTTAGAGAATCAGTATATCTAGTATGTGAATTAGATGATTCCTAATATAATTGGGTTTTAAGGAATTTAGTATAACTAGTATCTGAACCAAATGTCGTCTTCTAGTAGGACATAATTGAGTTTTTGGAGAATCAATATACTACTATGTGAACCAAATGACGCTTGCTAAGAGAACATGACAGAGTTTTAGAGAATTAATGTAATTAGTATGAGAACCAAATTACGCCTACTAATAGATCATAATAGAGGTTTAGAGACTCAGTATAACTAGTATATGAACCAAATGACACCTACTAATAGGACACAATTGAGTTTTAGGGAATCAATATACTAATATGTGAATCAAATGACGCCTACTAATTAAACATATTTAAGTTTTAGGGAATCAGTATAACTAGTGTTGAACCAAATAACACCTACTAATAAAACATTTTTTAAGTTTTAGGAAATTAGTACAACTAGTATGTGAACCAAATAACGCCTACTAACAAAACATAATTGAGTTTTGAGAAACCGGTATAACTAGCATGTGAACCAAATGACGTCTGCTAATAAAATATTATTGAATTTTAGAAAACCAATATAAATACTAGTATGTAAACCAAATGATGCTTACTAATATAACATTATTAACACAAAAATGATTCTTATAAACAACCACAACTAATTTGCATATGAAGTTTAGTTGATTAATTTAATATCTCAAATCCATTCCACCCTGCTCATCAATATTTAAGTAGGACCAAGTGATCACAAACAAGGAGGGAACAAACATATGTAGACCATGCCTTCATCTCCATTATCCACATGACTTGAAGATCCGATATATATATATATGTGGTAATTTCTAGTGAAAATATTAATTTTTTTGGTCAAAACCAAATCTATAATAAGATCCTGGAATTCAGTTTTAGCTTCTTCTTTTATTTTGTCATCTTCTCCCCATCACTTCCATCACCTCTTTCATAATGACATTGTCCATATGCAATGTATATACTTTCGGAAACAAAAATGAGATGACAGTAATTAGAAGGAACAAGAAAGAGCTATTCTCACTTTTAAAGATGCCTTAAATTGCACTAAAAATCGAAATATATTAGGGATAATTGCAATCTAATGTCTTTGAGTGATCTAGTTTATAAAATAACCGATAATATACATACATATACGTATGGCACTAATAGCTCTAGGATTGAGAAAGCTCCGCGTAATGGCGCTCAGCCATATGACTGTAGACAAAGCCAGCCAAGAGCACGTCAAAACTTGGCATTATACATCAGAAGGTTTCTCCATAGTTAGCAGCAACTGGTAATTTGAACACGATTATGTATTCAAGGTGGTACAACATCATCACTCATACAAATAATTCTAGTAAAAGGAAAATAGACTTCAATAGAGACAAATGTCATCCACAATGACTTAATCATTCATACAAGTTCACTAGTTCAGTATGGTAAATAAAGGAAGAGGTCATATCTAGGTCAATGGATAACATGCTTGAAAGTGTCTCTTATAACCACTTACAAATTGAATAGAAGAAAAATGTCGTTTTCAAATTTCTTATGTGTAAACATGAAGATCTCTTGTAAAACGACATCAATACTCATCGATATGACATTGCACAAACTTGGAAGATTATGCTGCCTCTGATTCTCATAGAACACACACACCTGAAAGACTTCTGCAGTTCTATATAATTCATGTCAGGTGGTTTTGCTGGTTTTAAATTCCAAGATATCAAATAAGAATCAGCAAATCTAACAAAGGATTCAAGTTAATAGACTCCGGTTACCATTTATAAATGAATATATCAATCCCAACAACCTCAGTACAGCAGTGATTATAAGACTGTCGCTTCCTAAATTGAATATAACAAATCAGCTCCTATGTATACAATAATACAAATAGGTGACACTACATTGTTCATGCACATTGAGCACTTGGGAAGCACACTTCAGATGTCGATCACAACTTTGAGATATTCTGAAATGGGAAGAAGATACATCTTCATGACTGCATCATTCAGACAAATTTGCTTTGCTCAAGTCGGCAAAGAAAGGAAGAAGTTCAAACATCTAGGTCAATGAAAGATATTTCTAGGACTACTTAAAGCATAACTGGCAAGCTGAATGTAATTATTAAGATTTTGACAGACACAGAAGACAACTGCCTTGGCACAAAGTATCTCGTAGACTTGAACAGTTGCAAGCTCATATGGTTATGCTGAAGGCTCTTCCCTTATTTAGCACGCTAACATTAATCCTGCAAAGAAAATGATTGCCATTTATCAACTCATCCAAATCACCTTGCAAAATTTGCAGGATCTCTGCTTCCTCTGATTTTCCCAGAACGAACAAACCTGACAGGCTTTTGTAGTTCATACTAGAAATAGATAGATAGTTCATGGCCAAGTAGCTTTGCTGGTTTTAATGCCAAGATGCCTACCAAGGACTGGTGAATCAGACACCAATAAGGATACCAATCAAAAGGGCTCAAGTATCCATTTAAAATGAATATATGTCTCAAGATGCAAGATGCAAGCATAGCTTCTGTCAGAACTAATGAGCTATGGAAGTTCAATGTCAGGAGGAATCTGAATGACAGGGAGATGAGGGAATTTTGCTGAACTTTTATTGATTCTGGAACCCTTCCGAGGTTTGCCTCAATGCCAGGATAAGCCATATTGGAAAATCAATAGCAAGTGACAATTCACTGTTAAATTCTGTAATGTTTACTCTGCGGGGCAGCAGAATTGTTCTTGACCTTAGTGACAGATCTGAAAAACACATGCTCCCTATAGAGTGATTGTAAATGTGTTTACCATGTTTGGTGGCTAAAAGAGCTTTCTTAACATAGGATAATTTGCAGAGAAGAAAATTTCAATCATGCTCTAGATGTTTTTTATGTGCTTCCAAGCCAGAAAATGTGAATCATTTGTTTTTACATTGTTGTAACAGCGATAAGTTACGGCAATTGTTTCTAAATATGGTGAGAAACAACAGGTGTGTGCCAAATGAAACTGGAGACTTAAGGAGCTCGAACATAAGGGGAAGAAAAAAGCAGCAAAAGAGATAGTGGCACACCATACCTACCAGTATTTGGTGGAACAATCTGGAGAAGGATTGTGATATGTTTTGAAGACAATGGAAGCTAGACTACAATATCTATCCAGTACCACATACAGTAAACATCTTCTTACCGGGCCTCTCACAAAACATTAACAGAAGTACAACGAATCAGATGATTCCCTTCCTGTGATTCTACCTATTTGATAGGAAACCCCAAAGTATAAGTTGTCTGTCCATATTATTGTCATTTGTGTTCATTAATGCAATATTTACACATGCAACTAACTAGGTATGAGCTTCACCTGAGAGTACAGCATACTCTTGTCAAAATTGACAACCAAAGAAGAAATGGCATGCGCTCCTCCAGTTTTATGTAGAAACGTTACATACAACCGACATATAAACGCTACATGAACATCAATCCAGACTTGTACCGGAACTCATAAGAGCATTGCAAAATTACTCCATCAGATTCATATTCTATAGGAATATGGTAGGCAGATTTATCCACCTTGAAAAAATGCTTCAGAAACTCACGTCTTACAACAATGTTCACAACAACCAAACAAAATTCATACTGACAAGTCATATACCATCATCCAGTTACACACGATTTCAATTATAAGCATTTGCATTGTTCATTGCCAACAATTGAAGTTATTGTATTCATACATTGATCAAAAAAACTAAAATTAAGAAAAATAAACCGTAACCAAACTAAAAACTGCTCACCTCTCATTCACTCATTCAATTGTTCAAGCTCAGCCTTCAATTACTCAATCTTAAGCCCCATAGACCTTTGAATCACCCCCTTTTCACTCTCTGTCACCTTTCCCAACAACCCTTGATACAAATCAAGAACTTCCTTAACAGCATCACGTGCACATTCAGCTTCTTCATTAAAATACACAGTCTCTTTAGATTCCATAGCTGATTCTATCTCCTCTCTTGCCTCTGCAAACTTGAGATTGATTATATCAACTTCCCTGTTAGTGTCAACACTATATCGCCTTAAATTCTGAAAATTTACGAGCTGGGTTGATGAATTTGAACTCGTCGGACCAAGAAAATGTCGGGTTTTCGTGAGGTTTAAGGATGAATTTGAGAGAGATGTAAGAGTTCTTATGGAAAAATAAGATTTGGGTATTGTTGATTTCTCAAAAGGGTGTCTGAGAAGCGATTTACAGAGAGAAATTGATGAACGTCGATGCATTTTGATTGAACAAGCAAGAAAATGGTGCTGGAAGAAAATGCAAAACCCTTCCTTTGCTGTTCTTGGTGGTTAAACCCCCAAATTTGGGCCGTGATCCAGAAGCTACACGAGGAAAGCCCAAGACACTTGTAAAGTCAATTTTTTTCTAAAATATACTACTCCCCGATCCCTGACTTAGTAGGCATTTGGCCATGCGATACCATATCACGATATGGTATCGTGAGATAGAATCAGCATTTAGACATGTAATTTTACGCTGATTTTATTTCATGATTTCATATCATGAGATGTGATTCCATATTCTCCAAAAACCATGATATGAAATTATATGAGAATTTTATATCATAATTTGAGATATTTTAATATAAAAATTAATTCACAAGTTTATATTTTGTTAAAACAACCTCACATTTATATCTACTAACAATTTATTTCATATGTAAATAAAATTTATAATCACATCATTACTTTTTAAAATTTATTATTCTCACCGACATAAAATTTATTATTGACCAACAAATGGCTCAAAGTAACAATGTCGGTTCGTCTTCTCGATCACATGATCGAGAAATACAAGTTCAACGTGAGGAAATTGTCCGCACTATGTGGGATGATTATATTAAAGACTAGTACACTACAATTTATGTTCAATTTTTTTTTTTATTAAATTAAAGTTAGATGAAACAATTACTTAATTAAGTGGAGAACAAATAGCTTTGTAATAATTTATTATGCGATTTTATAAATTTTTGTTTATTTGATAAGATTGAATAAACAATTGGGGGCTATTTTAATAATTTTATAACTTATCGGATTTTCATGTTTATGAAAAAATATACAACACAAAAATTCCATATCGCATATCCAAACAAAACTTCAATTTCATCTCATGATTCCATATCACATGACCAAACGGGCCCTAATAGTTTGAGTATAAGAAGAAAAAACAAACACTTTGAAATTTTGATCTAAAATAAGCGATATGTATTTGTGTGGTTATAAATCATTTCATTAATAATAAAATAAACATTTTAAAGTTAATTTGTTACTTAATATAAACATGTGTCATTCTTTTTAGGACCGATTAAAAAGTAAAATGAGTCTTAAAAACTGGGACAAAGGAAGTACTTACTATGAAAAATACTTTTTAATGTTTGAAAATATTTTTCTAAAAAGTAATCATAAATCAAATAATTATTTTATCCTTTTTTAAAACTTTGACCAAACAGATTATTATTAGACGTTTGAACCGCATTTAGTTAAACTAAAAAAAAATGTGTGTCTGGAGGGGACATAAAAGCTAAAAAAATGTATTTGAGAGTTGAAAACAATGAACTACATTTAAATGATTTTTTTTAAAAAAAATTTATGTGAAAATTGTTATTTCAATTAGAATAGTCAACATTTAGCCAATATTACGAATATTAAATTTTGATATGAATATATTGCATATACTGTAGGTCAAACTATCAAATACTTGGGAATTGGGATGTTTTTCAATATAAAGGAAAAAGAAAAGTCATGAATTTATTTTAAAAAATTACAGAATTATCATATCTTTATTTAGGCACCCTTTATTTATTTACATTTTTTGTCTTTACATAGGGTTAGTTACGGAAAGATGCTTATTCACTTGGATAACTATGTGGGTTTGATTAGCCACATACCTACTTGTATAATGATAAAATTAATTTATCGAATATTTATATCAAATTAATAGAAATACGATATGTGATTGAATATATATATCAATTAATCATGATTGGTTAACTTATATATTCTTTTATTTTATTAAACTACTTAATTATAAGTAGGTTGAATCAGTCCTCTTCACATCTTTCTTTTATTTAGTATTTCAGCAGTATCATATTCTTTTATTTTTATTACTACTCATTGCATCATTTTATCCATTTATCTTACTATTTTACCGTCCTTATTTTCTAATCCACAAAAATACCGCTAAAATCTGCGTACATCTTACTATATCCTCAACCGTTTGCATAATATTATGATTTGTAAGATTGGACAAGTTTAACTGAAACCACAAACTAAAAAAATCATAACTAATAAATCTCACCAAAACCACTACACTTAATCAACTATTGCAACAAATTACTCCAAATCTTGGACAAAACTACAGTTGATGCAACTAATCTCCAAATTAGTCAACAACCCCATCTTACCCTGCCATTTATATAAAGCACACACCATATCCTCTGCAGTTACAATATCCAATTAAACCTGAATTTGTCGTTCATTCAGAGAATATCTGAGAATATCAGTCATCCAGCTAAAAAAAATCCCATTAGGATAGACTTAATTATACTTCTTTCATGGCTCGCGCACTATTACTACTCACACAAAACAAGTTCACTAGCCTATCTCAAGTAGGTTTTGCCACAGGAACGTTGCTCCTGTGTGCACTGGCGCTCTTCATGTGCGCCAGCCATTCGAGGAAATGGAGGCGAAAGTTGAGAGTATGTTATGGCTATGGTGATCGCCATGACCCTATTATTCAGCTCAATCATGAAGAGATTAATGAGAATTACCATTTTGAAGGTGTTGATCCAAGCACATGCAGTGGTGAAGTTGCAATATGGAAGAAGAATATAATCATGGGAGGAAAATGTCAGCTTCCTGAATTTTCTGGTGTCATAATATATGATACTGCTGGGAATTTAGTTGATCCCAAAACTCCACGACCTCTTGCTCTTACATGGAAAGAATAGTGTTGTTTACTTCTGTTAATTGTTCTTATAATATATTGAAAACCAAGTGAGCAATTAATAATGATACATTCTATCAATGTTTTTGGTTTTTCTCCAAGTCATCTGGTATTTAAAATTCACTAGTTCAATTAATTCAGATTCATACCACGAATTTCTTCAATTCTAAAGTTTTAAAACCTGAGACCTATGGTTAAGCGAGATCCGACAATGTTACCACAAAATGAACAGGAAGATCTAAGGCAAAAAAGTATGTGTCTCCTTTGCCTACTTTACCTACTTGACCAAAGTAGTGAACAAACTTATATGTTTCATCTGTACTTTTTAAGAGGTACATCAAATTCCATATCTTGTTATCTTGCATATTCATAAAGTGTATGTCAGTTAGAATAGACTACAAGAATACAAATTCTAACCATCCCAGATAAACAGAAACCACAGAGACAGGAAAAATAATGGACAAAATTTAGGAAAACAGTTCACTTCTTAAGAGTTTGAGAGTAGCCACGCGCTGAATATGCAGCTGTAAGTATATTACAATAATAGCTGGAGCATGCCACCAGCGGGGGCGGGAGGGGGAGGGGGCGGAGCAGGGGGAAGGGTAAAGAAAAAAAAAATGCTATCATTTGCCTTGATCAGCTAAAGGTTGATTGTATCCAAGAAAATCAAGAGCTTTCCTTGTATGGAATAATTATTTGCGCCAAAGCAATCAACTGTACATCTCAGGTTTCAAGATCCCCACATAGGGTAAGTTCCTATAAACCTCAGCAAAATCTAACCCATAGCCAACCACAAAATAATCTGGACACTGCAGGCAAAATGAAACAAGAATGATAAACAAAAGGTTACTTATACACACAACAAGATTCATAGCGCGAAATTAGGAAATTATAAGTTTAACTTTTACAAAGAGACAATAAGAGTTTCAATTATCTTGTTTTTTGATTGAGGAAAAGGGGAGGGGGGAAGCTGGAGCTTTCGAAATACAACGTACAACATTTTTCTTTCTCGACATGTTGTTATTATAAAATGGCTATACATTAGAACTAGTAATGGACAATCTCTAATCTATCGTAATGCAATATCTCAAAATTGGATTTGCCAATAGTATCTTTCTCTGAAGTTGATTAGTGCAAATGCAGAGAAATCTCATATTCTCAATTTAGTTATGGGGCAAGAAAGCTAAAATTTTGGCGATCAATTTACAAAACCCATGCTAGGTTTGCCTTTATTGCATAAATGATCGCTAACCAATGTACTATCGGGACCTGACCTCTTTGTCATTTGCAACTACTGGTTACTATTTACAACAATAAATAACTTCAAGTCTTTGTTAAGTTGCTGCATGAATGATCCCCTTCTATTTTTTACTTTGTTAATTTTCTGTTGGAGAGTCTAGACAGCAGAAAAGAACTATGATTAAAGAAGCGTCTGTCATTTTTGTTTTTCTTTTGTTTTTAGTGTCTAAGAAACAAGATAAAGTTAACAAAGTTTGACACAGTAAAAGAAAAACTCAAAAACTATCGCAATCAAATATGAGGTAGTGAATTATGTAACTACAATGCTTTGAAATCATTTGATGAATAATACTTAACATGATCCAAAATGCAGCCAGAATGAAAGACTTTCCTTAAAGCAAAGAGAATGTTAGAGATTACCTCAAAACCATAGTAGAACTTGCCCTCTCCCACAAGTTCGACATTAACCTTCCTCTTTGATGGTTTATCAAGGAGAGTACACACTGATATGGAGGATGCCCCTTTAGAGTTCAAGTGTTCAAAGAGGCAGGCCAACGTGTTTCCTGTATCCACAATGTCCTCAACCTAGGGAAATGTCAGAAGCGCCATGAATATCAGCTCCGATTGAACACGTTTCAGAACAATAATTAATCAAATAAAATGTCAGTATGCTGATATGCAGATTAGTTATATACATGGTCACTGATATGATTATACAACTTAAATACAGGATTCACAACTTCAACCGATAGGATAAGGTTAAGCTGAAATAATCAGCATTGTCCAAGCACATAATTAAAATTATACACACTGCAACCAAATCTCACACAACACAAATTAATGGTTCACATTATATATCTGAATATTGGCAAAAGGAAGTAGGAGACTAGGACAACCATTTAGGAGCAGTTATGACGGCAATAGATGGGGTAACAACAATTTAACCAGCCAACATATTTAGAGAATGAAAGCCATATTAGCAGGACCCTAGTACATTCGGGGAGGTTCTTCCCTGAATCCTAACATCAACTGGAAAACACGTAGCTTATGTTGAACCTACCAAAATCATAAGGTATAAATGGAACTATGGAAGATTTACTTATGATCTTTAGTCAAGTCGTAAAATGTTCCATCTCAATTGTTGATAAACTATCAAAATAATCACTAAAAGAGCAATTCCGTTGCTCTCCCACTAGTTATAAACAATCTTTCTGTATGTCCACCCACAACTAGACATGCCCCTTTTTCTATCTTTTCTCAAGCCAAAAAAGTGCACACAAAGAAATGCTTAGTTTTACAAACAGGATGGGCCCACCCGGTAGCATTGGCTCAAACTTTATATTTGTGTTCAAAAATCCACTTAACATGTATACTAATTAATTAATCAAGAACCCAAATAAGTTGGGTTTTCTACAATCCAGAACCTATAAACTCAAAATCCTAGCTCCGTCTTTGTTTACCAAAGAGTCTTTCTGAATTCAGTAGTAAATAATATACTTGCTGCGCCACCAAAACAGAAAAAAACTTTAGAAATTGTAATACCTAGAAATTAGCAGTACAAAATCTCAGTTGACAGAAAGAATATTAACCATTTACTGAATAAAGATTGCATTTTTAATCAACTGAGCTACATATTCTCCCTATAAAGTACTATCATATATCAAATTAACAAACTGTAACACGCCTCAAAAAGGGAATTCTCACAAAAACACAGTAAATCCAACAAAAATATTCATACCAAAATGACATGCTTTCCAGTAACATCAATTTTCAAGTCGCAAGAAATCTTGGGTTTGCCACTGGATACAGTACCCGACCCGTAAGATTCGACCCGAACAAAATCAACAGAAATGGGAAGGTTGATTTTGCGAACAAGGTCAGCTAGGAATAGAAATGCACCAGTAGCAACACCGACAACAACCGGAGCCGATGAAGAAGAAGAAGAAAGTAAAGGGCCTCCTCCATTGTTGGTAGATGGAGAAAAATTGAGGGTAATTTGGGAAGCAAGTTCGGAAACTCGTTGAGAAATTTGCTTTTCTGTGAAGAGAATCTTTTCAATATGATTCTCCATAGCAGCCATTGATACTTTTGGGAGCAGAATCCGCAGCAAGAATATAAATTGTCTGCAACTCTGTTGGGAATAGGGCTGAAGGACTTTAAATTTGAAAAAATTACATTTAATATTCATGTATACCTATTTATGACGTGTTGATCCAAACTTTTAAAATCAACATTTATATTATCTATGTACATAAAATTATTACAGTATTTTTTTTTAGATTCTGAAAATCAATTTCTGTTATTCAAAGTATTTATTTTCTCACAAAATCTTTGACCAAATATCTCTTTTTCCTAAAAAAAATAAAAATATTTGGAGTTAAAAGCTTGGCCGAAAAGGCTATAAGTTTTTTTTTTTCGATGTCCGATATGGATATTGGAGTCCGATTATTTTGTCACGAGGATTGAGGAGCGCTTCCTATAAAAAAAAAAAATTCACACTCAAGGCTCTAACGTTTCAACCTTTGGTTAATAAAAAAAAATATTCTAATGAATCACGTTCTTTGGTGGTGAAAAAACTATTAGTTACTCTTTTTATTTAAATTTATTTGTCATATTTTAATTTATCGTAGAATGTTAAAAAATATAAAGATAAATTTTACATCTTAAATTTTAAAAAAATAGATCTTAGGATAAACATGTAAAAATTAAGTTGAAATTGAAAAATCATAAATAAAAAAAAAAAAAAGAAGAAAAGAAGAAGAAGAAGCTATTTTTTCAAAAAAAAATAATTAAAAATCAAAGTAAAACAAACCAATTGAAAGGAATATTTATTGTTGTTATTTTTTAGATTTTCATTCGGTACTTGATATTTATAATAAAATTCAATTATTTTGAATTTGTGTTACATAATGCTTCATTCGAAAAAAAATATTCTCTATCAAAAATATTTTTATATTCAAAACTTAAATTTAAAATTTCTAATTAAGAAAAATAGAGTCTCATCCGCTACACTCGTTCAAGTAGTGGAATTTAATTACCGAAAATATTCATAAAGTCCAAATACTTTAGCCAAGTCGACCAATTTCTTAGTGTATACGAAACCTTGCTGACATCCTTTATATGCTCAGAAAAGTATATTTTTTTTGGCAAAAGTATATTTTTTTTGGCAAATCAAAGATTCCTCTAGTTTTGAATATGGGTCTGTCCTTTTCTGACATTTGAAACTTATCTTTTTCTTTTTATTTTGTTTTGTTTTTGTTATAAAATGAAGATAATAAATTGAAATTAAGAAGAATAGAGATAGAGAGATAAAGTAATAGTAATAGTAACTTTTCATTAATTACTTCTTGTTCTTGTTGTTTCATATTATTACAAGAAGGGATTATATATATTAAGTTATAAAACTTGGGCACAAAGTAATTTGACCACAAAGTTACTTTATTTGACGATAAAGTTTACTTGGACACAAAGTATTTTACTTTAACAAGAAGTATATTGTGTGAACATTCATTTTACAACGCTCTCCTTGAATGTCCATGTAAAAGAAAAAAAAATTAGCGAAAGAAAAAGTAGAGTAATATGCTTTATTTGCTGCCTCAGTAAAAAGCTTTACCAGAAAAATTCAGTGGAATACAACCTGATTAAGGGAAAAAGAGTGTAGCACGCATTTACTCTCCCTGGTGAAAACATTACTAAAAGGTTGAAGTTGGCAATGTCTTGGTGAATACGAACAGTTGAACATTTGTTTTATCCTTATTTTGAAGATCATGAGCAAGAAGAAGAACTCTGATGAAATATATTTTGTTCAGTCTCCTTTGATGTGTCCTCCTCTTAGTTGAGCACATGCAGTGTCTTCATATAATGTTGTTGAAATATCTCTTTTTAAAGGAAGGTCACATATTATCTGGATATGTTTATTGATTTCAATCAAATATATTTTTAAAGTCACTCAATTTGTGATCTTGTTGACGTAGACAAATTGCTCATTCGATCTGTTAGCAGCAACAATCGAACACTGACGAACACTTTCAGTAAAATTGATTGTCTTGTGGAATGATTTGAAATGACAACATTTTCAATTGAAAATATATAACTTTCATGAGTTCAAACTTCATAATTTCCTGCAATTTCTTTATCAATAAATCTTGACACAATTGATCAGAATAAATAATTTATATCGATATTTGATTCACTCGAATATCTCCACCGATAAGAGTGATGTTATATTTTGCATGCATACTAATAAAATTATTTACCATGAATAATAATAGCAGTATACATAAGTGCGCCAATTGCACTATGACATGGTATTTTCTAACCATTTTAATGAGATCGAAATTGATCTTTATGTTATGCGATCTTACAACCATTGGGGTACTATTCAATGGAATCACTTTACAACCTTTTAAATTCTTCTGGAACTTTCATATAATATTTACATTCTAGCTAGTTTTGGTAATCATTCATCATGCGTGTTCAAGTTTTTCATATATTGTCAGATTGATAGAAAGTTCATTGCATCCACCTTAGGAGAATACATCTCCATACAATAATGTCAGGACTTTTGTGAAATTTTTTATTTTCCAATGCATAAGCCGTACTTTATATTTTACGATTTTACTTATCTCACAATAATTCATTTATACCCCATTGACATTATATTTTGATATATGGACAATAAGTCCAAAACATCACTTTTCCAAGTGAAATAAAATATACTTGAATTGTATTTTCTTTGGCCAACCATTTATCTATCAACTTTCAACAGATTTAATATCAAGATCCTCGTTATCATTTATAATCTTTGTGCGCTAACTTATATTAAAGATAACGTCAACGGTTTATTTGATATCGATTCTAATATGACATAATTTGCCAAGCTCTATTTATTTTTCATCATTTTCAGGTACCCGAGCCTTTGCCAAGGTTTTATGGACTGTTATGTCATGGTGCTTTTCTTAAGGACCTGCCTCATTATTATAACCATCTTAATCATTTGCTCCTCTTTTTTTTTTTTCTCAAGAAATTTCATCTTTTGAATCGATTTATCTATCGCGCTTTCGACGTGCCATAAATTATGTCCTTCAAAGACTTTTCATTGGAGCATTATAACTGGATTATAACATATGGCCAGTGAATATGTCTGACAATTGACTTAAATTATATTTTCAACGAGGATCATATCAATGATATGTCATGTATAACTTATTTTTCAGTTGCTTATCATCTCCCTGTAATGTTAAAGAATATAACATTCACCCAACTTTATTTGGGAACTCATCTTTATGCATTATATAGTGATGGAGCAATTGAATAATATATTGCACATTTAAATTTTATAGATGAGAATGATTTGGTTCCTAACCTTGAACCAATTGTGATAGGGAAGCCTTGTTGGCTTGATACGTACAAGTGTTGCTACATTTTAAATAACACATCTAATATCAAATTTCTTTTGAGAGTTTAGTTCTCATAACCAATGATTTAGCTATAATTGGAGGCATATAATTTCTAATTAAACCATTTGGTATAAACCAGCATCATCAATATAATTTTATAATTTAAAATGTGCTCTTGATTTAATAATTCGAGCAAACAACCTTTGCAACAATCAAATTGCAGGTTGATTACAAAGCACATGTGACCATAGTATAGATGCATCTATTAAAATCATATAATAGTAAATAGTTCACATGGCAGGTGAACGGGCCCATATTCACCTTTTTATACATTTCTAAAGTTCAGGTGATACAATCTCAATCTTAGCTAGTACAACGATAATTTATCATGAGAACAAACAACACAAGAGAATTCTTAAAGAATTTATTATTACTTCAATATATAACCACATGAATTCTCATTTATTTTTGTACGATATATATTTGAACTGGGACGATCGTCAACCGGTCATGCCAACTGATATTTTTTTCAATAAACTTCTACTTTATTTTGGATGTGATTCCATCATCATGCTCATCCTAGTTACCACAAACAATAAGTAAAATAGGTAATCTTTATAATCCACTTTGATTGTAGTAATATGAAGATATTAAATCTTTCTATATTTTATAGTCTCAATATTATTATTTTTCTTTGACTATTTCTTTGAAACTTAAAAAATTTCTTTCGAGACTTACTACAAATCCAATATCATGAGCAATTTTATTTCTTTGAGTAGTGGCACATTAGCTCACCAAAGCTCACAATTAATATTGGATACTACCACATACTTCATAACATTGTTTGTGTGGTAAACATCTATTTTAAGGAGAAATTTATATAATTATTGTCATGGTCAAAATCATTACAAGCAGAACTTGTTTCTTGATTTACTTTTGTCATTAGTATCTCCTCCCCTTTTATTTAATATCTGACAAAAAAATTTTGGCATACAGAGATACATAACCAATGACAATTTTTTTTTGTGGCAAAAAAATTATTTCCTTCTTTTGCCCTTTCGTTAGTTCATAATAAAACATACCATAATATTTGTGATGTACGAAAAGTACTTGACCAATGATCTTTTATACCAAAATAATTTTTTTTTATTTCTCTCTAACCTCCCTTAGGGGTGAGTTGTGGTATTTTAAATCATACATGAGTATGTCCTTATTTATAGTTTTCATCATTTCTTGATACATTCACTTTCAAGAATGGTAGACTTTTTATGATACTTATCACAAGTCACATTCTCTTCAAGGAATTGACTATAATCATATACACATGCTTCATAATTATTATTAATACTTTCATTAGAAGTTCATTGTCATGCTTTGAAATTTATCATATTCATAAAACATATCTCGACATCACTTTTGAAAGTCAAGTGTATCACCACTTTTTTTCCATCCTTTTCTTTGATGGAGGATTTATAAACTTATCAAATTATTAGGTCTCACAATAAACATGTGTCTAATGACCTTTCATACCATTTTGATGACAATAATTAGGTTAACCTTTTAAAAGGTCATTTTGAGAACTCATAATGTTCTATCTTTTATAATTATCACAATGATGACTATTATAATTTTATCATAAAATTATCTTGTCATCTTTCAGACTTTTAATATATTGCTATCACATTTTCTTCAAAGAATGAAGCATATTTAATGGGACAAGCTTCACATTTTTTTTCAAGAGCATATCGATTTGCCCAGTCATCATTATATCAATAATATATTGCACTGGGACTTTAACCCAATGTCTTATCCATATAAAGGCGTGTTAGGCCAAAATATGAAGAGACTTGAACCCAAAATCTTATCATCATGGTGCATCGACTTTTCAATCGATGTCTTACCTTTTTGGTGCGATAAAATTTGAATCCACCGTCTTACTTCAATATATGATATTATATGTAGTCCAAAATAAAATTCATCCTTAAGCCTTTACATATTGTCACTTTGCTACTAATAACACAAATAAATTTAGTCATAATAACACTTCAAAAGATCATATATAAATTATTACCTTTTAGAGTTGGTCCTCTCAAGGTCCTCGCAAGTAGCTCTCAGTTTCATTTTTCAACTTGAAAGTTTTTATTAATAATTCATGACTTATTGGAACACTAACAAATTCATTCCAACATTTTATTTCACTAATTGCCAAATAAGAATATTTCTTTCTTAAATTGCTATCCAAAGATAAAAACAACTAGAGGTAAATACTATCATCACAATAAATAAAATGATTTCTCAAATTAATCAATTTATGAGGATAATTATTTGGTCCATCATATATATTTTATCTTATTTTATGATTCAAGATACATCCAACCTCATTTAGAATTGTAAAGATTGTTACTTAAAAATTGACATAATAATTCATAATCACAGAATTCTTCTAACTTTTCAAGATTAGAAATCATTCAAATGCATATTTCTAATGGAAAGAAAACTCAATATGCTAATCTGTTCTGCAGCATAGTGACAAATGAAATGAAATCTTTTTGAGGTGTTGAATTATTTTTGGATCAGTGAAAATGATGCCTTCATGCTAGAAATGAAATTTTAAACATGTGTAGATGACTATTTTATAATGACAATACATATATATTTGTTTATTTGCACATAATATGTCAATAATCTCACTTTATGTTTTTGTAGATTAATTAAAGTGGAGACCCAAAGCTCAAATGATAAGATAATTTTATTATTATTATTATTATTATTATTATTATTATTATTATTATTAGTATTATTATTATTTTTGTTTAGTTGAGCCAAAATAAAGCATAAAGAGGAAATATACTTTTAAAGAGAGTGAAAGAATATCACAAATGTGAAAGTGAATATGTCATAACTATTGTTAACTAAAAAGCTTATTTAAGTTAATTATATATATTAAAATTCAGTGAAATCAAAGTTCATACCATACAAAGATTAATTTACACTAAGATATAACAACTACACCGACAGTAATGCAAACATAAACATCTTTTGTGTAGTACTAATAAGTTCCAAACAACTTTTTAAGAACTCTTGTTATCAAATAAATGTTAAGATTAAAAAAAGAGATACGGAAAGGTGGTGATATTGTGACATAAAATTTGCTCATAATTAAATGATTGGTAAAATACATACCCGATACTTACCATATTGAAAGATCTCTCTAATTTTGCTATTCATCTCATGTATATTTTCGAGATAGGTCAGAGACTCGTGCTGATAACGTGTTATAAAATAAAAATAATAAATTAAAATTAAGAAGAGTAGCGATAGAGAGAGACAAAGTAATAGTAGTAATAACTTTCCTTTATTATTGAATGTTATTACTTCTTGTTCTTGTTATTTCATATTACAAGAGGGGATATATATATTAAGTTATAAAACTTGGGCACAAAGTAACTTGGCCACAAAGTTACTTTACTTGGCGACAAAGTTTACTTGCACACAAAGTATATTATGTGGACATCCATTTTACAACAATTTTCTATTTATGCTCATTTTTTCTTTCAATTTCTTTTTTGTTCTTTCGATAAGTTTATCTTCTTTTTCTACTTTTATCACATAAATGGGTTAGATGACTTTTAAGTTATGAAAAAAGAAGTAATTTTCTAAAGAATTATACCTAAGTGAGGAACTATACCAGGAATTGACTCTTTTTCTTGATATCGAGTTTAAAGGATGAGAAGAAAAGATGACTATATTTTTTCTTATTGTTAACGAATTTACTTATATTACTTTACTAACATTAGATATACAACTTACTAAATTTAACAAAAAGTATAATAAAATGTTAGTATTTCAACAAATTTAGTGAAGATACATGTTGACATGATATCATATGGTATATGATTAGTGGCGGACCCAAGATCTTCGTTCAGGGGGTTCGAAAAAATAAAAATATAAACGTGTAAATAAGGTAACAAAACAAAATTTCAAGAAAGTAGTAGTATAAAGTTTTAGTAGCGGACCCTTGAATTTTTTTGGATTTAAAACCACACTTTTAGCATGTTTTTTTTTAAAAAAAAAACGTGAAAAACGGAACTGAAACTAAAATAATAAAAAAAAAAATTGAAACTAAGAAAGAAAAAAAATGCTAACAAAGGGATTCAAACCCTTAACGTGAAGATTAATTTCAAGGGACTCTACCGCTAGGATATCAGTTTCTATTTGTCATTGAGGGGGTTCAAAATATATATATATCAACATAAATACACAAAATTTACCTTATATATACAATATAATTTTTTGCTGAGGAGGTTCGGGTGAACCCCTGAAACCCATGTGGGTCCGCGCCTGTATACTATATATCATTGAGACATATAAAAAAGTACCTCAAAGTTCCCTCGAAGAAATCATTCCACTTTGAGGTCCAATTTGTGAACTATCCTTTCCAAATTTGCTATTGTTCCACGTCAATTTTCATTTTACACCTAATGACTGGGTCAAACTCCTTCAATAGCTAAAGGATTCTATATTCGTTATTCAACAAAGCCACACAACAAGTATCATTTAAGAACGTTGCTCTTCTGTTCGAGAATCACCTTTTGATAATGTCTCTCAAATATTTCCAAAAACAGCACCACGTTGAAAAATATTAAATGGTTATCTTGTTGTTGTGTATGTTACTGATTTTGTCTCGATTAGTGTTTATACTTTTAGAGTTCATAATTCAGGCTTCTTGCTCCAGTAAAAGAATTGTTGCTTGAAATGAGGCTAAGTCCTTGAAAATTTATATTCAACTGTTGAAGATTAACATGTGTGTGATAACAGGTGCAATTTTCTCTCTGTTTAGACAATTTTCGTTGTCTGGAATAAAAATTAGAACAAGTGTTTAGAACAAAAATCTTCCTTTACCTATCTAACGACGTATAAAATAAACTTTTGTTCTTAGTTAATTGGGAATTAAAAACTCGAATATCTTGCACATATATAAAAAATGAAAGATCAATAGTATGTAAAATTAACAAATTCTAAGAAATTCCACAACATGAAAAAAAAAACAGAAAGAATATTGTACTATAGATTAAAAAATGACTATACTAAAACAATAAACTATGTGGTAATCCTAATCAGTAGTACTCTAGACGACTTCCTCTGCAGGTGATTGTTCATCCATGTAATTCTTCCAGTACCAATGCTCTCCCCACACTCGGGACATCTCTTCAATCGGTATATTCTTCGTTTCCGGCACGTAAAAGTAGACAAAGAGAGTCATTATAAACACAAAGGCAGCAAAGAAGATGAACAACCCAAACTTCATCCAGCACAACACCTTTAAGAAAACTTGTGCCACCGCAAACGTAAATAACATGTTCATGGAGACAGTGACGCTTTGTGCTGCAGATCGAACTTCCAATGGAGAAATCTCACTTGGAATTAACCATCCCAATGGACCCCATGAGAATGCAAAGGCAGCCACGAACACGCAGATGCACAGAACCACTAATATTGCGTAGCTCTGAGGCAAAACAGTGGCGACCACCCCTGTAGTTCCGAATTTCCACCCAATAAGACCTGCAACTAATGCTTGGAATACACACATTAGGACGCCACCCGTAAGGAGAAGCACCTTCCTTCCATACCTGTCTGTACAATACACTGAAATAAAAGTTGCACCCACATTGACAGCCCCGGTGATGACAGCGGACATGAGGGAGGCGTTGGCCTTAAAGCCTAGCGTTTGAAAAAGCACGGGAGCATAGAACATGACCACGTTAATCCCTGTTAGTTGCTGGAATGTCGGAATCAGAGTTGATAAAATCAACTGGGGTTTGTACTTTCTGACTCTGAGAAGGACTTTCCATGGGTGTTGTACTTTCTTGGATGCTTCACTCGCTTCCACAAGGTCCTTCAGTTCAGCATCAACGTTGTCAACTCCCCTGATCTTTTTCAGTAGTTGCTCTGCCTCCTCTGATTTTCCCCTTTGGATCAGGGAACTGGGAGTATCATCGAGAAACAAGGACGAAATCAAAATGACTAATGCTGGCACGGCTGCACCACCTAAGCTGACCCTCCATCCCCAACCGGCAGAGATCTTGTTAGTAAGGAAATTGACGATATTAGCTATCAAGATCCCGACGGTAATGGCCAATTGGAACAGAACATTGAATGTACCCCTGTACTTGTAGGGAGCAATCTCAGACAAATAAATAGGTACTGACTGATTAGCAAATCCGACTCCAACCCCAAGAAGGATACGACCCAAGATGAGCATGCTAATATGGACTGCAGCAGCATTGAGAACGGCACCAAACAAGAAGAAGAGACCTCCAAGGAACATGGTCACTTTTCTGCCGTGTTTCTTACTAACGAAAGAAGCAACAAAGGAGGCGATGAGAGCAGCGACATAGAGAGAAGAGGTGAAAAGGGTGAGCAACTGGCTGTCAAACTTGCAATACTGATTGGTGGAGGTGTCGAGAGCCTCTTTACGATAAACAGAAGGGAAGAAGAGTTTGAGAAAAGGATCCATAGAAGTAACTCCTCCTGAAATTCCAATGTCGTAACCAAAGATCAAACCTCCCATTGCAGCCATAATACAAGTAAGGGCCACGTAACGTGTCAACTTCCCTGGGTACTCACAACCCCCTTCATCAGCAACCATAAAGTTCCCACCAGCCATGATCAATTATCAATATCAATAGAAAGATGTATGATGTATGATGTTTAGTTAATAAATTGTGAGGGTATATATAGATGTCAAAAACTAGTTCGAAAAGAATTTGGATTACTTACCCTACAATTTCTAAATTGTGTAGGATTAGGCCGAAAATTGCAGTTTTTATATCCGTTTTACTATCAAATTTGGACAACTTATGGTTTATATATTTATATATATTTAATATAAATAAAATACATTCTAAATAGGAAAACTAGAGTCCCTTCGGGGACATCCGATAAAAAAAAATAGGAAAGCTAGAGATGTAATTACTAGTACTATTACTACTTAGCAACGGTTTTCTTTTTCCTTCTAATATTAGGTGAAGTTTGGATTGATGTTTCAATAAGTATTTGACCATAGTTTTTAAAAATATATCCCACTTCAAAAAAAAAAAAAAAACATAAAACATGATGATTTATATCTACGAGTTTTAAAACCTATATAAAAAAAAAATCATACGTTTAACATAAAATTATTACTTTTAAACTAAATGATACATTATTCAAAAATCATAACAAATTAAACCAAGCAAAATCAATTTGAAGAAAATTCACTCAATAAGAAAAACGGAGTAGAGATTTTAGTAAATTACATTCAAATTTTGTCTTCACACCGGATTTGACAGTTGATAGAGCAATTTTCGCTGGGGATTCTTCTTCCTCACAAAAATATTTGCTATTATTGCATACTCAAAAATAAATAGAGACGTTTTGAGTATTTTGATATATAATTCGCTGGAAAGATTAATATTTACGATACGCTGATTTTTTTTTTTAAAAAAAGGAAGAAAGTTTACACAATCGTACGAGTAATATAAGAGGTTAGTCCAATTATAGATTCCACAGTGACTTGTCAAATTGATCGTCTACTTTGAATTTTTACTTTACTATTCAGTGGGTAACAAAAATATTTTGTTCTATTATCCTACATTACTATAATTAACATCAAATGTAATGGCAAGCCATAGTGTTTTTTTTCTCTTTGCGAATTTTTTATGAGAGAAAGTTCTAGGGCCATGATATTGTAACAATCTGATTGTTATCAAACCGAGAAAATGACATGAATAATCCCTCAGCTATAGGAGTATGTCTAAAATGGTCCCTGAACTATATACTTAACGGATTTAGTCCTTCAACTATTCAAAAACTTGTCAATTTTGGTCTCTTAACTATACACATATCGATTTTAGTCCCTTAACTATAAACTTACTGAGTTTAGTCCTTTAAGTATTCAAAAACTTATCAAGTTTGATCTTTGTCCATTTTTTAAATACAAATAGCTTAATTATTTTTCTCCGTTATTAGTTGCATGTTGATAATACTATGTTGAGAGTTTTGTCAATAACTTTAAGCCTATCTGACTATTTCTAACGCTTATATTCCTATGATTGTTGATCGATAGTAAAGTGCATGTTTCTTTTGGTTTTCAACCTGGTATTCAGAGCCCACATTGGAGCTTCGACTAAATTAGGATCGCGCATTACAGGGATCATTCGGGGGTGACACTCCTAACAAGATTTTTTCCATACCCAGGGCTCAAATCCGAGACCTCTGGTTAAGGGTGAAGCACTCCCACCAGTGCAAGTCCATGTGATATGTCATATGTATCAATTAAACAAGGCTAACGGGTATAGTCCTATCCACGTTAGTGAATCTTTCCCCTTCTCCTATAAGGTTCAAACCAATGCCTTACTTTTTCTTATTACCAACGCAAATTATTAGTACTACTGCTTAGCAATGGATGCTTTTTATTTTTTTTAAAAAAGAGAAGTTTTAAGTGAAGATGGATTGTTTGTAATATGTGTTTGATCATAATTTTTAAAAATATATTTCACTTACCATTTTACACGTGATTAAGAAATTGTTGATAGATCGATCAATTTTATTACATTGTCCGTTGTTTATATTAATTGACCTCTTGAAAAATAAATATTTGGATCTTTAAAATTTGTTTAAACTTACAAAGGTCATATTAATAGTAAGAGTAGAATGAAAAAAAACTAATTAATTCTATCTTGATTTAATAAATGATCAAATAATATGAAACAATATTTTTAATAAAATGTCGTCTATTAACGAAAGGAATAATTGTTAGCACAAAATTTAAATTGCTACCAAAAAGTCAAAATGTCAAATGGTACTCCATTCGTCCACTTTTATTTGTCATGTTGCACTTTTCGAAAGTTAATTTAACTAATTTTCAAAGTTAAATTAGATTACATTAATTCAATATTTTAAACAAAAGGTTTAGATATTCAAAAACTATACAAAAAGTGTTATAGATTAAAAAAAAATTGTATATCAATATGATAAAAAATATATTATAATCAAAGTTTTTATAATTTAACTCTAAAAAAAAAGTATGACAATTAAAAATGGACGAATATAGTACTTATAAATTTATAATTATTAGCACAAATTTTAAAGAACTATCGAAAAGTCAAACAGTGTGCATATTATTAGCACAAAATTTAAGGAGCTACCAAAAACGGTGCATATAATCCCAATATGCTCGAAATTCTATTTCCATCCATCAGTAGCCCATGCTTTGACAAAAAAATAATAATATTTTATTATACTTCCCAATCATACTTGTTCATTATTAATTTTATATATTTTTAAAAAATTATAAATAGAAGAAGAATTTTACTACTCCATCCGTTTAAAAAAGAATGATCTTCTTAAAAAGAAATGATCTCTTTCCTTTTTTGGTAACATTTTAATTTCAGTTTTTCATGTGGCATGTTTAAAGCTACAAGATTGAAGGGTAATTTAGTACATATGACATAACTTTAATTTAAGATCACAAGATTTAAAAATCTTCTTTATTTTCTAAAACTACGTGTCAAGTCAAACCAGATTACTCTTTTTGAAACGGAGGGAGTACTATCATTCTTTAAATATAATAAATATAATGTCTTTTAAAATATTATAGAAAATAATTATAAGTAATAATAAGGATAAATTATGAACTAAATGTGAGATTATCTTTGCTTTTATAAAATGAATAAATTTTGTTAAGCATCTCAAAATAGCATAATGAATAACTATTATGAAACGGAAAGAGTATTTTTTTGCTTCTGTTAGTTTTCCTTCGAATTGTTTTGAGTCGAGGGAAAAATAGATCTGTGTGCATATTTTTTTCTTTCGAATTGTTTTCTCTTAATTTCTTTGACATTTTTTTTTATTAAAAAAATTGTTTAAGAAAGTACATCTTTCACTTCTTTTCTTTTGCAACTCTTGGACGATATTTCAATATCACGAAATAAAAGATAATTTTAATACCTTCTACATATTTTTATTATAAAATCATAAGATTTAAATACAAAAAAAAAAGTTTGCTCGTCCTTTACAAAAAAAGGATCTATTTAACAAAAATCACAATTCGTTAAGTAATTACTCCAATAAATATAATTTATAATTTATCAAGCTATTTCTATTGAATATAACTATTTCTTGAAAATCAAATATTACTCAAACGATAGAGTATAATATAGCTAGAAAACTATTAATTTTGTAGGAAATAAATCAAAGAAATAGAATTCCTTACTAGTTTAGGATTTATTATAAATGGTAATTTAATTATAGGAATTCTTAATAATTTAGAATTGGTTATTTATGGTATTTTGTTAATTGTGTTGAATTAGGATTTATTAATTAGAGAAATTCCTAATTTTAGTTTAATTTGGTTTTTTAATATTATAAATAGGGTGACTTATTACATATTTTTAGTATAGAGAGATACAAGAGTTATTTTAGTTATTACATAAAGCCTCCTACCTCTTCTTTGTAAACCATTGTAACTTTATTAATGTTTGATCTTGCAGTTGTGCATTGTAACTTTATTGTTTGATCTTGCAGTTGTGCATATATTATTAATCAGGTAATTTTATTTCCTTCAATTTTTATATTGATTTTTTTATTTTTAGTATGCGCACGTGCGGCCCCACCTCAAACGCTGCCTTTAAGTGCCGGTTCATTATTGGGGCCCACAATTTCTTTCATATATAATCCTTGCTCCCAATATTTTTCACTCATCGTTTGCGCTTAGCGGCGATCTTCTCTTCTCTTTTTTTTTTTTTTTTTTTATTTCACTCAATTCTCAATTCAATTTTTCTATATTTATTTTAGGCACATTCATCTGCTTGTTCGATCGGAGATAATAATCAGTATTTATATGGCGGCGGTTCCTCAATTACCGGCTACAGTACAAATTCAGGCGGCTGTTGGAGTAACGCCACCGCCGTCTCCGCATGTAGTGGGAGGAATGGGTGGTGTTGGTGTTGGTCAATATTCGCTGTACGTCGGGGATCTGGATACGACGGTAGATGAAGGACAATTGTATGAAGTTTTTAATCAGGTTGCACCAGTGTTGTCTGTTAGGGTTTGCAGAGATCAACGGCGAGCGTCCCTTGGTTACGCTTACGTGAACTTCACTTCTACCCAAGATGGTATAACAACTTTTCTCTTTCTCTATTTTATTTATACACACTGAATTATTTATTTGCATGTGCCGTTATTTTCATTATTCGGACGTTTTGGCTGGTCGTTTGGTAGGATGTATTAGAACAAATAATATATGTATTAGTCATGATATTATTTTATCCTTTGTACTTGATATGATATGATCTTCAGCCTATGTATAACTAGTATTAATACATGTAACAACCATGCTAGGGTTTATTTATATTTGGTATGGTGTGTAAGAATAGTGCTGAATATTATGGTGTATTAGTAAGATTGATATTAGTTTTTCTTGTATTATTTCTTATGCAGTGTTGATTTGGTGTATAAAAATAATATGTATTAAATAATTTCTAAAAAGAATATTTGTTTATACAGTTGAAAAGATTTTGATAGACAAATATGTATTTATTCATGTTAATGCATGTTTTAATACTCTTTGCATTATTAATACCATGAATTTTCATGTATTAGTTATACATAGGCTAAAAAAGTGTACCAAATTAAGTAATACACAAAGTTAAGGTATGTATTATTTTTTTCTAAAGCTAAATAAAGTGTATTAGTAATGCTTGCATTAATTATGCATAAGTTATTTTTTATGCATTGTTTGGTTTAGTGTATTAAAAAATTTTAGTATATAAATTATAAGACTATAGGGAATATGTGTTTGGCTACCTTTCAAACGGAAATTGAATTTTAGTTTATCCAACACTGTTTAAGATTACTTAGAGTTCACAAAAAAATGTACATGTCTTTTAATAGCAATCCAATTTGGGATGTGTAAAGGTTAATAATACTTTATAGTACTACTTAATACTTTGTGGGTGTTGATGAGTTTTTGTTTTTGTAATTTGTTTGTTGCAGCTACTACTGCAAGGGAGTTGTTGAATTTTACTCAAGTGAATGGAAAACCTATGAGGATAATGTTTTCTCATAGAGATCCTAGTTTGAGGAAGAGTGGGTATGCTAACGTGTTCATTAAGAACCTGGACTCGTCGATAGATAACAAGGCTTTGCAGGACACTTTTGGTGCCTTTGGAACAGTTCTTTCCTGCAAGGTAGCTGTTGATAGTAGTGGTCAATCAAAAGGCTATGGTTTTGTACAGTTTGATCAGGATGAAGCTGCACAGAAAGCAATCAATCGACTAAATGGTATGTTAATAAATGATAAGCAAGTGTATGTTGGCTACTTCATTCGTGGTCAAGAAAGGAGAGGAAATGTTTGTGATAAATTCACAAATGTTTATGTGAAAAACTTACCAGAATCCACTAGTGATGAAGATCTGAAGAAACTTTTTGAGAAGTACGGCACAATCACCAGTGCTCTAGTTATGACAGACTCTAGTGGGAAATCCAGGGGTTTTGGGTTCGTGAATTTTGAGACATGGAATGCTGCAGCCTCTGCAGTTGAAGAACTGAATGGTCATTCTTTGAATGACAAGGTTCTGTATGTTGGCAAGGCACAGAAGAAATCAGAGCGGGAAGCAGATCTTAGAGCCAAATTTGAACAAGAACGAGCTAGTCGATTTGAGAAATTAAAAGGTGCTAACTTGTATTTGAAAAATCTGGATGACAGTGTGAATGATGAAAATCTGAAAGAATTATTCGTAGAGTACGGAACCATAACATCCTGCAAGGTATATATGTGCCTGATTTGTTGATTTTATTAAGTACATATCATCTGTGGAAAAGTTTGTTTTAGTGTTTCATATCAATTTGAAATTATTATTAGGTGATGCGTGATGCAAAAGGGAGTAGCAAGGGTTCTGGATTTGTTGCCTTCTCCACCCCAGAGGAAGCTACACGAGCGGTAAGTTGTTCAAATTATCTAATCTACCTTGTGTTACTTGCTTTTAAAGAGACAAATATATGTATGCATAAATTGTTTTTATTATTGTTTCAGTTGAATGAGATGAACGGCAAGTTGATAGGAAGAAAACCTTTATTTGTCGCTGTTGCCCAGCGCAAGGATGAAAGAAGAGTGTGGCTACAGGTATCGTATACTAGATTTTTTCTCCTAAGATTCAAGTTATAGTTGCTTCAATGTATTTGATTCTAGTTAGAGTTCACTCGAGAATCTGCTCTAAGCACACACATCTTTCTTAAATTCACAAATAATACATTGTATTATGGATGTTCATTGCATAATTTGATGTTTATTTGTTAGCAGACACATTTTGCTCGGATGCGACCAACTGGGCTAATGACTCCTCCTCCTGGAGGTATGCCTGGGTATCACACTGGGGCACCTCGACTTGCACCTCCGCAGGTCTACTTTAGTCAAGGTGTAGCAACTCAAGCTGCTGGATTTGGCTTCCAGCAACAATTCATGCCCGGACTTCGTCCAGGTGTTGGTCCGAATTTCTTCTTGCCCTATCAGTTTCAGCATCATCAAGGACAACACGGACGTATTGGTGGAAGGAGAGGAGGATATCCTCAACAGCAGCATCAGGTGCATATTCTTTCATTTTATTAAGTTCATACATCATTTTAATATAGGACGTATTCACAGTCTTCTTGTAAAAAGTATTATAATTTTCCAAAACTGTGTGTGATAGGTCATAAGATTAAAAGATAATAACTAAATTCTACAATCTTCAGTCAAAATACACGTTTCAGTTTCAATTATTGATTCAATCCCTTTGTATAAAGTTGAGTTGTTAAAGCTTTATTAATCTATGCAGTGGAACTCTGGTCGATTCAATCCGAATGGACGAAATGGCATGCATCCTAGCATCCCTCAAGGTATGATGGGATCAATTATGCGAGCGCCATTTGATGCTTCTTCTGCTATGACAACTCCTCCCTTGGACATCCAACGCTCTAACCCAGTGCCACCGTCAACACTTGCTTCTTCTTTGGCCTTTGCTTCTCCAGAAGATCAGCACGCGGTACGCCCTTGATTTTAGTTTCACTTCTTTTCTCCCTGCTGATTTTTTACGTCAAACTTGAGCTACCTGTTCCTTGTTTCCCAATGCTTAACTATGGTAAGGTGTTGCAGATGCTTGGAGAGCAGTTATTTCCACTAGTGGAACACATTGAACGCGATCATGCTGGTAAAGTTACTGGAATGTTGCTTGAGATGGATCAGACTGAGGTGCTTCATCTCATTGAGTCCCCTGATGCTCTTAAGGAGAAAGTCTCCGAGGCTATGGATGTTCTTTGCGTGGAGCCAGCTAGTGTTGGTGATAAATTTGGATCGCTCATTCTGAATGAATGAAGCAAATATTGGCACAATGTCCCTAAATTGGCCCGTATTTTGGAAGGGGTGATGGTGGTGACTTAGGGAGTCTGGTCTTCTTATGGTATTTAATGACATTCTTTGTAGGCTTAAGATTTTAGCAAAGAGAGCTTCTTCTAGGAGTTTACTTTGCTTACGTTTTAATTTTATTTTTTGTTACTTTCTAGACTTGGTTGCAATTTATGGATTTGTTTTGTTTTGACTACATTTCTGTTTTGAGCACTCGATTTTTTGTAACATTTAGCATAGTTTAACATGTCTTATAACTCTTTAGCACCTGAATTTGTAACATCTAGCATATTTTAACATGGACTAACCCATCCATGGCTCTAGGGTGTCAAAAAAATATGAAAAACTGACCGAACTGTCCCAAATCGATTTATATAATTTTTTAAATAAAATCGTAGATTTTTATTTAAGTGTATATCGTAGCAAACAATTGAGATGGTCTTTTTAATTTATAAAAGAAAACCAAAAAATTCCCGAACATGTATGCAAATATATTAAATTTTATTTAAATATATTTTCTAACATTTTTTAAATATAAATATAACCTAGGTCTTTGCCTCTTGTGACTTCTTTAATTAATAAGGTTTTACTATAATATAAATCATCAAATAATATGGCAAAACCTATGCAAACACTCCTATTAAAAATTTAAGATCAAACAATACAGTAAGAAGATTTTACATTCTTAGCTCCATTCATCAGGCATAAAGTTTTTTCAACTTGTACATAAAAGTTCTGATATTTATAATATCCGTAGAAATCTTAAACTTTAAATTGAAATTCTTACAAAAAAAAATATTCAATGTGGTCTTCTATTGAAATAGCTTAGAAGAAAGTAACCCACCAAATGACTCCTCACACAACAATAAATTTTATTACACGGGAATAAAGCTAAGTCATGGATTCAGATTCTTCTTAATCAATAACAAAGCAGTAAAGCTGAATTGAAATCATTAGAATTAACGGAAAAAAATAAGAAGGCATGAAAAATCAAATCCACTTCCATATGACAATATCAAAATTCCTCCAAAAAAGAATTTCATCATTATTTCAATATTTAAATCTTGAAATACGTCTTTTCTTAAATTTTAAAACATTCGCCATGGATGGAGTTAAGCTTGGAAAAGGGAGGCTGAAAATGGCGAAGAAGATGAAAAAATAATTAAAAATTAACTAAATAAGCTTTTCATGCGCAATAAACGAGTGTATCACACCCTCTATGACGTGTACGCAAAGAGTGTCAAAATGACACAACGAAAGGTGTCTAAAATAAACAAACTCTAATTAAGTTGTCTAAGTTAGGGGGTCACCGATGGGTTAGACCTTTTAACATTTATGTAGTCTAATGTGTCAAGGACATGACTAGTGCCAGCAAAATGAGCTCATATTTTGGTAACCTGCCCAACCCGCCCATATTTTAATGTGTTGGGTGAGTGACTTTTTACATGGGTAAAATATGGGTTGATACCCATATTCAACCCATAAAACTATGGGTAAAATATGGATTAGCCAAATGGGTTAAACTTTTAAGTTTTATTCACTTAAAATTCATGATATCACTAAAAATAATTGTAACTTCTCTTCCTTTTTATATTCTTCTATAGAACTAATTGTTTAATTATTTTTCTCTATAATTGAAAAGGGGAAGTCTTTGGCCCTCCAAAAATATATATTTTAAATGTACATTTCTTTTGTTAATTATAATTATATTTTTTAATTTATTTAATTTTATAATGGATAATAAATAATAGTGTAAAATAAGCAAATCATGTATTAGTATTGACATTGTTAAAGTGCATTTAGCATGTTTTAGTCTTAAAATGCAACTATTCATTTACTTTGTAAAAATATTTTCCCCTTGTTATTACATAAATTTATTTTATATTGAAAAGTTAGGGTTTTTTTTTACTTTTATGATACAATAAAACTAAATGAAGCATTTTCAACATTTTTTATCTAAAAAAAATTAAATTATTTTTGTCCATGTTGAATTCTTAAGTAAATCATGAAAATATGGGTAAATATGGGTAAACTAGTATTTTACCTAACCCATTTGTTACCCAATCAATTTTTACCCATATCAAATATGGGCAAATTGAATTATTACCCATTTTATGTTGACCCATTTTCAACCCACTCATTTGCCACCACTAGACATGACAAAGGCCCTTTGATCCTAAACATCATCTGTTGGTAAGGAGTGTGTTATGTCTGGCCCTTCTTTAGCAGGTTTAATTGACATTGTGAATGTATTTTACTTTGAAGCCTTTCAGGCATTTCCTCTTCTCCTTTTCATGTCGAGAACTTGCTGTATTGGGCGGCTTCATAGTCATAGTTCAAGCTAATACATGTCTTACAGTCCACTGCATTAAGACAGTGTATAAAAAAGATACAACACTAAATCAAACGAAACCACTCCCTTGCTGTCAGCCCATAGTACACTCCTTCGAAATAAGTCTAGAGAAAATCGGGGTGGATTTCTTCGTCATCTAGTCTTTGATCCTTCAATGAGGTCTCAAAGGTATTGCCACTCCATTTGTTGACATCAGATGTGGATCCTCTCCCACTTGCAAACTGCGAGTGACAATCATCTTCATCTTCAATTATGTACTCGGTCCATTTGGAGACTTTGTTGGCTGTTTTTGGATGACTTCTCTGTTCTGACTTGCTATAACCATGATTTCCTTCACCATTTATATAATTGTCATGGTCATATCGGTTGATATCTTCATTTAATTCAGACGTGAATCCTCTCCCACTAGCAAACTGCGAGAGACAATCATCTTCATCTTCAGTTATGTACTCAGTCCATTTGGAGACTTTGTTGGCCGTCTTTGTCTGACTTCTCTGTACTGACTTTCTATAACCAAGATCTCCTTCATTTCTATAATTGTCATTGTCATATAGGTTGATGCCTTCATTCAGTTTGCAAACACTGTCTGCTGCTGGCTGAACAGACACGTCTAGTGGCGTTGTTCTATTATCTCCCCACTTGGAGATCACCGATGCCATTGTTGCCTGATGTTTGCTTGGCTCAACATCTGCAAGTCAAGGTTCCAATGTTGAGCTCCTCGCTCTACCTCTCTTTTTTCAATAGTATATAGAAATGGTAGGCATTAGGAGTGAATGAACTACTCGGGGAGAAAGGGGCTACCTCTTTACGGGTTTTTAACACAAAACAGGCTTACTGAAATCCCAAAATGCAGTTTCCCAACGGGAAAATTGGATAAAAACAGTGAAGGTCTTTGTAAGACGCAACTATGATCATCTACTTTCTCAAAATATCAACTCAACAAATTGCTTTTACACCTGCCAATTGCTATATGCACTCGAAGCTCTTCATACCTTACTCGGTATGTTCTGTAATCATCAGACAGGTACTGGAAAACTACTCGGTAAATATCCAACTCATCTGATTCCAAAATCACTCATCCCTCCTACCTCGTATTCATGGTTAGGCACTAAAATAGGGGGATCAAGGACAGGTTCTACAAGTTGGAATTGAACTAATTGCTTTTGGCTCGAATTATGCATAAATATATATAATCACACTCATTTCGCAAATCCACCTAATTCTAGATTCTGAATTTCTCTATATAAGAGGCCATCGAGGTTACCTGTGTTTTGTGCATTCCGGTAACCTTGAGATATGCTTTGTTTTCTGGCATTCCGCTTTGAGAACACTGGTTTGAAATTACCTGCGACAGCAGAGTAGTTGTTCAGCCTAGGCCTTCTGAATAACTCTTTGGGTAACTCCGTCACAATCTTCGGCTCCATAACATCTCCTGCATTTCCAGATCGAACAATTCAAAACCTAAAATATCAATCCAAATAAAACTTCATCAGACTCTTAAATCATCAGAACTATAAGAAATTTAAGTTACCTGAAATTTCATCATTTTCAATTGCATCTTCTTCTGGATCGAGATACTCTGTCCAATCCTTTCTCTTCAAACTTCCATGACTTTGATTCTGCTCTTCAATATCTAGGGTTTCAATTTCTTCTCTGTCTATCACAGGCAATTGATCCGTAAATTGGCGAGACATATTGAAACTCTGAACAAATAGGCGAATTTCCTTAGCCTTATACCCCTGGGCGAACATTTTCCGAACAGACTGTTTCTGATTACAAACCACGCAGGTCCATTTGTTGCTACTCTTCTTCTGCTGCTTTACCTGAAAAACCTCGATTTCTCGTTACTGCATCATTATCTATGTACACACAGAGAAAGATAGATAGATACCTGCATGGTGGAGCATTCACAACACTGAACGGCGATGAATACCGTCGGCATCCTTCCGTCGCCGGAGATTGTTTTCCGTCAAAAGAGTGATATAATACCGAACTGGCGGGGAAATGAGACCTCAAAATTTGGGTTTATAACTTGGCCCGCCCAAAATATGGGCTCAAATGTATATTTGATTATTACTCCCTCCGTCCCATTTTATGTGGCAACATTTCCTTTTTGGTCAGTCCCAAAAAGAATGTCACATTTCCTTATATGGAAAGTATTTAAAGGTACAATTCCTTTTTTATCCTTGTTAGTCCCACTTAATCTTAAAATAATACTCCAATACATTTATGAGGAGAGAGAAATTGAGTCTACTTTTTAAAAGGGCAATTTGGTAAACATTTCAAAGTCTTCATTTATTTCTTAAACTCCGTGCCCGGTCAAATGTTGCCACATAAAATGGGACGGAGGGAGTATTTGAAAACTCGAGATATATTCTCTCCGTTTCATTTTTTTTTTTAAATTTGAGTTTGACTTACATTATGTAGAATATAGGAAAAATATATTTTAATTTTGTGATCTTAAACGTGTCATGTGTAAAATTATAATTAAAGAGTTATTAAGAAGGAGTGAGACATTCTTTTTCAAACGAACTAAAAAAAAAAGTAAGACATACAAATTGAAACAAAGAAAACTTCAATTTTATTTACGTAACGAGTGCAATATTGGCTAAACTTTGAGGCGAGTAAATCTAATTACTAAAATTTTGGGATGTCTTGGGGAGGAATTGTGATTTTATTTGCTGTCTTTGCACAAGTATACATAAGAAAATATTAAGATGAAAAAGGTTATAATGAACTTGTACCAAATTAATATGATAATTTTTCTTTGAAGAATTTTACATGGTCATTAGACTTTCTTTTTTATCTTAAACATGAATTTGTGCTTGGATATTATGACACAAAAAAAAATCTGAAAAATATGTCTATGATTTTCATTAAAGTGGTGGTCATATTGCCACATTATCCTTTGTTGTGAACTTTTAGCTATTCAACACATGATATACTAATAAAAAAGAAGGAGAAAATCGAAATGTCAAATAATCATCCAACAAATTCATAGATAAGTATTAAAAACACTTTCGAATTTGGCGTGGATTATTGGTTTCATCTTTGAACTATTGGCAGACCTAATAACACTCATATACTTGAACTAAGCTTAAAGACACCCCCTTCTTTCCATACACAAAAATGTGTCAATCACACGCTACACGTGATTTTTTTTAAACTGATGCGGCTTATATATATAATTTAAAAAATAAAAATAGAGGGATTTTGTTATTTCTTTAATTAAAAGAAATTTTTAAAAAGAGGGGTTTTGTCTCCAATCTCTTCCCAACCAAAAAATTTCAGCATGTCTCACCTCCTTTCCGACCAAAAACTTTCTCCAATCTCACAACATAACCCTTTGATTTCCATGTTTGAAAACGTTGATTAAAGCATTGGTAAATAAAGTCTTTGACTTAGGATTAGTTTCATATTTTAATTTCTGACAGTGTCAAACTTTTGGTTATTCTACAATGTGTTAGTGTTGTTTCTGAGGAAGACACAATCTATCTACTCATGTGCATAGCTTATTTGGTTTTGTTACCATGTTTTTAAGTGATTTTCAATCATTTATTTTTTGTATCAAATCTTAACGGTTAAACAAATAACTGAACCGATAACAATCAATAACTGATAAGTCAATATCTTAATTGTTCTTAATGATTTAGCTTGTGTACAAACCATTAACCAATAAGTCAAATCGATAAACTTCAAAATTGAACCGACCGATACCCAACCTATATGCGAAAATAGCTTTTGCATCAATTTTTGAATCACAAAGTTGTAAAAAAAATTAAATGCTAAGCAAAAGTGAAAGTACATTAACCTATATCGCTCGTAGCACCCCTATATATACATATTTATACACTACTTATATAATATCGATACATTATATATATATACCATGCAATTTTTTTTGGGAGGAAGAAGAACCCGGTCCCTAGCGAAAATTGCTTTATCAACTGTCCAATCCACTGATCCAGAGTGAAGACAAAATATGAATGTAATTTACTAAAATCTCTACTAACGTTTTTCTTATTGAAT
Source organism: Solanum stenotomum (assembly GCF_019186545.1). Classification (NCBI taxonomy): domain Eukaryota; kingdom Viridiplantae; phylum Streptophyta; class Magnoliopsida; order Solanales; family Solanaceae; genus Solanum; species Solanum stenotomum. The sequence continues at coordinate 10,103,490 of NC_064283.1, read as the reverse complement.
GAATTTTCTTCAAATTGATTTTGCTTGGTTTAATTTGTTATGATTTTTGAATAATGTATCATTTAATTTAAAAGTAATAATTTTTTGTTAAACTTATGAGTATTTATTATAGGTTCAAAATTTATGGATATAAACCACCATGTTTCATGCTTTTTTTTTTAAAATGTGGAATATATTTTTAAAAACTATGGTCAAATACATAAAACTTCAATCCAAACTTCACCTAAAATTAGAAGGAAAAAAAAGCCGTTGCTAAGTAGGAATAGTACTAATAATTACATCTCTAGTTTTCCTATTTAGAATATGTTTTATTTACATATAAATATATAAACCGTCATAACATAAGTTGTCCAAATTTGATAGTAAAAGGGATATTAAAAGTGCAATATACTGCCTAATCCTACACAATTTAGAATTGTAAGGTAAGTAATCCAAATTCTTTTCAAACTTGTTTTTGACATCTATATATACCCTCACAATTTATTAACTAAACATCTTTCTATTGATATTGATATTGATCATGGCTGGTGGGAACTTTATGAGTGCTGATGAAAGGGGTTGTGAGTACCCAGGGAAGTTGACACGTTACGTGGCCCTTACTTGTATTATGGCTGCAATGGGAGGTTTGATCTTTGGTTACGACATTGGAATTTCAGGAGGAGTTACTTCTATGGATCCTTTTCTCAAACTCTTCTTCCCTTCTGTTTATCGTAAAGAGGCTCTCGACACCTCCACCAATCAGTATTGCAAGTTTGACAGCCAGTTGCTCACCCTTTTCACCTCTTCTCTCTATGTCGCTGCTCTCATCGCCTCCTTTGTTGCTTCTTTCGTTAGTAAGAAACACGGCAGAAAAGTGACCATGTTCCTTGGAGGTCTCTTCTTCTTGTTTGGTGCCGTTCTCAATGCTGCTGCAGTCCATATTAGCATGCTCATCTTGGGTCGTATCCTTCTTGGGGTTGGAGTCGGATTTGCTAATCAGTCAGTACCTATTTATTTGTCTGAGATTGCTCCCTACAAGTACAGGGGTACATTCAATGTTCTGTTCCAATTGGCCATTACCGTCGGGATCTTGATAGCTAATATCGTCAATTTCCTTACTAACAAGATCTCTGCCGGTTGGGGATGGAGGGTCAGCTTAGGTGGTGCAGCCGTGCCAGCATTAGTCATTTTGATTTCGTCCTTGTTTCTCGATGATACTCCCAGTTCCCTGATCCAAAGGGGAAAATCAGAGGAGGCAGAGCAACTACTGAAAAAGATCAGGGGAGTTGACAACGTTGATGCTGAACTGAAGGACCTTGTGGAAGCGAGTGAAGCATCCAAGAAAGTACAACACCCATGGAAAGTCCTTCTCAGAGTCAGAAAGTACAAACCCCAGTTGATTTTATCAACTCTGATTCCGACATTCCAGCAACTAACAGGGATTAACGTGGTCATGTTCTATGCTCCCGTGCTTTTTCAAACGCTAGGCTTTAAGGCCAACGCCTCCCTCATGTCCGCTGTCATCACCGGGGCTGTCAATGTGGGTGCAACTTTTATTTCAGTGTATTGTACAGATAGGTACGGAAGGAAGGTGCTTCTCCTCACGGGTGGCGTCCTAATGTGTGTATTCCAAGCATTAGTTGCAGGTCTTATTGGGTGGAAATTCGGAACTACAGGGGTGGTCGCCACTGTTTTGCCTCAGAGCTACGCAATATTAGTGGTTCTGTGTATCTGCGTATTCGTGGCTGCCTTTGCATTCTCATGGGGTCCATTGGGATGGTTAATTCCCAGTGAGATTTCTCCATTGGAAGTTCGATCTGCAGCACAAAGCGTCACTGTCTCCATGAACATGTTATTTACGTTTGCGGTGGCACAAGTTTTCTTGAAGGTGTTGTGCTGGATGAAGTTTGGGTTGTTCATCTTCTTTGCAGCCTTTGTGTTCATAATGACTCTCTTTGTCTACTTTTACGTGCCGGAAACGAAGAATATACCGATTGAAGAGATGTCCCGAGTGTGGAGAGAGCATTGGTACTGGAAGAATTACATGGATGATGTTGATGCAAAGGAAGTCGTCTAGAGTACTATTAGGATTACCACATAGTTTATTGTTTTAGTAGAGTCATTTTTTAATCTATAGTATAATAATATTCTTTCTGTTTTTTTTTTCCATGTTGTGGAATTTCTTAGAAATTGTTAATTTTACATACTAGTGTTCTTTCTTTCTTTCTTTCTTTATGTGCAATATATTCGAGTTTTTAATTCCTAACTACCTATCGTGATAAAGGAATATGGGTATATATTACTAGTTCTGGACACTTACCTTGTAGCAATATACTTATTACTTAGCATCATCATTACCTAATATGTAGCAAAAAAAAATTATTACTTCCATCTTATAGTTATTCTAAAATATTAAATTTATAGCATACAAACATATATATATATATCAATATATAACACCATTTTTATTGTAATAACTATATGTTAAATCAATTTTTGAGAGATGCAAATCCCATCCCTTACATTATCTCACGAATCTGAGCTAGCGCCACCAGATAGATCGAAGATGGTGGTCTTCATCATCCGTGAAGTTTAGAAGGTCATGAGAGCTGAATATGTCAATTATTCTGATTCTAATATTCGTAACTTCAAGGACTGATTATTTATGAGAGTTGAATAGCTGTTATAAATAGTAACGTGTTACTGATTCTTAACGACAGGGTGATTACTTCTAAATTTACAATTTTCCAATATTATTATAATATAAGAAAAAGAAATCTATTTAGAGAAGACCATAAACTGTTGCAGCAGAAAAAGGTTGCAAGCAATGACAACGAGCACAAGATGAGTAAACCATCACAAAAGCATAAAAAATTGAAACATTTGATACAATCATGTATCTTTAGTACAGAGTGCAAAAAACAACTGACCAAGATCAGTTGCAAAATAAGGAGCAGAGACAAAGATGCTCAGGCCCCAAAATTATATCAAAGCTAATTTCTTGGTCAAAACTCTTATTATTCAGAAGGCAGCCTCTTGGATGTCTGGTACAACTACATTTTTAGGGATATTAAAATTTATGTTCAAGGGTAGCACAAGATCAACAAGGTGCAAAAGGAAAATAACAAATTTCATTTTTTAAATGAAGTTTCTGATGTCCAGAGACTTCACAGTAGGCATCTCCTCATCCTTGAACTCCTCCCTGCAAGTACAGAGAATTCAAATTCAAAATCTGCGAGAAAAACAAATAACCCAACATATATGTAGGGGTAAGAGAATGAGCAAGCAAAGCCCTATTTATTACCTCTTCTTCTGAGTTTCCATTGCTTCAAGAGCATCCTTTTTCAGTTCTTCTAACTGTGCCTTTGCAATCTTCAGCTCCAACTGTTCTTCGTATTTGGGCAATTCTTCTTTACGAATGCCAAGCCTAAGGCATTTTTAAAAAAAAACATTGATGATCAATTACCTACAAAAACTCTGAATCATATATCATCTGAATCACAATGGCTCATACTACATGCTGCTGAGTAAAATAGGCCACAGTTTCCCCAAATAAGTCAACAAATGGCTGAGTAAAATTTTTAGGATGCTGGTTTTGATCATTTACATAACGAACGACCAACTGCTCCTCAAAATTTGTAGACAATCAAAAATTGAAGCACTTGCAAATAGAATCAATTAACGTCTGCATAAGGAAGCTTACTTCTGGTTGATCTTATCAAACTCAGCTGTAAGAAGAGCTATTCCCTTTTTGTCGTTCCTCAGTAGTGGCTTTTTTAATTCTTTCTCAACTTTATCCAATGCGGCCATCTGCAAATCCTCTATACCTTGAGAATCGATGAGGCCCCTCCTGACCAGATAATAGATGAAAAAGAATGGGGAGTGAAGAAGTGCTGATACACCTTATGTCTAAAGGATGATTAAAATGTCTGTCTATGAGATATGGAACAAGAGAGGAGAACACGATTACTCAATAAAGCAATAATTACTGGTAAGTTGAGAAAGCAGGCTAATGAAATTGGAGCACATAGACGCTTTCTTGCTCCAAGCCCATTACTGAAGTTACTAAAATTGCAACATTAGGAATCATGTTCAAATTTCAGAATTCAGTGTAGGATACAAAGGGATATCAGTGAAAATCAACCAATTGTGTGAAAGATAACTAAGAGCATACTGCCTTTATTATTTATTTACTAATTATTGATAAAGAAGCATACCATCTTATTTTTTTAAATACCAAAAGCATGTTTCATGATAACTCACATAACTCATGAAATATTATAACTAGCAGGTAAAAGATAAGCATTAGAATGCATACTTGACACGCATCTCTTTCAGTTTCAACAAATATGTTCGGGCATCTGGAATTTCATGTGTTTCTACTTCGATGTTGAACTTAATAATTTCAGACTCTGATAAGAGATTAGCCCTGCGAACATGGGAAATTATAGCATTAGCAATTGATCATAAAAAATTATGGAAACTAACCAAATAATGCAGCATGCATGTCCATAAATAAAACTAAGTACTGTTTGACCATGCAATAAAATAGAGGTTTCTACCTTCAGGTACATGAAAATAACATGTGATTCTTGATGAACTAAGGTATAATGTGGATCAACGTAAAAGAATTACTGGGACGCCAAACAAAATAAACAAGGACGGACCTATTTTCACATTATTAATAGATAGTTAGCAAACTAAGTATGGTCCTTCTCCAGCAAGCTTCTTGATGTTCTGGCAAAGCAGATTAATGGTAACAAGAACTAAATTTAGGAATAGCTGGACCTTCAAATGCACAGCTGAGTAGGATGTTTAATATGCTTGCAGGTGAGGCAAAATCTTCAAGAGTCGGGGTGGTGGGGAAGGGATATATAGAGGGAACAAGAAGTATGAGTATCTAAAGGTTTCTCTGGTATTTACAAACTAAATTTGAACTTCATAAGAAAAAGTTAGATATCCTACTTTTGTCTAACAGTCTTCATGACTTTTGCATACTCAGATACAGCAGCAGGATCTTCTGGATCTATGGTGATCTTCTCCTTTCGTAGGACACCAATTGCTGTCTCAAGCTTGTTCTTAACCTCATAAAAGATGTCCTTCAATACCTCTTCATAAGCACACAAAAAGTCAGTGTCACAGCAATGCAACAATACACAAACAACATTGCAATAGTACAAGCCCAGTTTGATTGCCAGAAAAAATCCACATACTATTACCAAGACAGATAGAATTATTAGGTCAGGTGACAAGACTCTAAGAGGACAGTTTTGATCAAGGCCTGACAAGAAAAATAATATAGTATTTCTAAAACACTAGCCCATTAGGGATTTTCTGGCACAAGATTTCCCTAGTTAGTTGAAACAAATAAATAAAGTTGAAGAAAAGTTATCTGAAAGCATACACCCTATCAATGGAGAGACAGGTGAATTAGATACCAAGACCAAACTTAAACTCTATATTGGTCCTGCAAACACCAGTATCAGAGTTTTTTATGAGTATGCTATTTCCAGCTTAGTTCACCCTAAAAATAAATGTTACTATCTTGTGCCTTCCTGTAGAGACAGTAACAGTAAAGTATATGTCAATTGGGCCTGCATCACCTATCTAGGAGCATAAAACGTCTTAGTGTTAAACTACTTCATTGAGATACAAAGGATGCACCAGATGCGTCTCGCATACAACTAATAATGAGGAAAAGCATTATGCTTATTAGAAAAGTAGATGAGACTTAACTTATGCAGTAAGAGGATAGTGTTGGCTGCAGTACTCAATCATAAAGCAAAAAATAAGAGCAGAAATATCCATACACAGCACGCACATGCATAGGCATTCTTCACAAGTTCCAAGGTAACAGGAATTTAAAAGCCCCAGAGCATCATTCAAAAGCATACCATGATGGTGTTCCTTAGTCATACTTCCTCCTTATTTTAGTCTTGTTTATGCTATTAAATCTAGGTTAAAATATTGAAGTTACATTAAAAAAAATACTAACAGAATTACCACATAATGAACAAAACAGAAAATATATTAAAGCTGATTTCTTCAAAGTTAATTGTTCAGATCTTCTGAGTTCTGATACACAGACAAGATAAATGAAAAACAAAATGAAAAAGAAACTAAGTCAGCAAAAAGAATCACGGTCATCAAGTTTCAGCAAAGGTTGTTTTTTTCAATCAAGCAAGTATCAATAAAGAACATCCTGAAATACTTACGGTCTCCCTTCAGTGTAGTGGGAGCAGCAGCTTCTTTGGCAAAGGAACGAACTGGAACTGCATGCTCGGTTCGAAGAACAATCTGACCAGCACATAGCTGCAAAACTACATTTATTAATAGGAGTAGTCATCTGGATCAGGTACATATTACACCAGCATATCCAATCACATCTACATCACAAAATTTTACCGCAAAATTCTGTTTCAGACCTAGACACATCCTAACAGCTTAAAGAAAGTGTAGCCTAAATTACTCAAAAGCTAAATGACCACATAGAGCAGTAGCAGATATTCTCCTAACAGTCACTTCCTTATGGGCGCGTACTATTCAATGGAACAACATAAGTAGGCAATGGTAGGAACATCAAATTCAGCTCCTAAGTGATAATTGACAGAGAGAATCTTTCCCCGAAGAAAAAACACAACAGGAGGAAAATAAAAAACATAGAAAATCTCAGGCCAAATTTATATTTTCCGAAAAGCAAAAAAGATGGTGATTGGAAACCAACCAGTAACGAAAAGAACAAATATTCTTTTGAAACGGGATCACTCAACCCATCATGCGTCAATATCAAGCAGGCAATTGCAATCTCAATGAAACCTAAAATGTGCTTAATCCTAAGGAACCACAATTATAAATCCGATTGCATTTACTGTGCCAAATGCATCTCTGTTAAATCAAACTAAATTCAGTTCAACTGGCCAACAACTACAATCCGCACAACAAAGAATGAACATTAACCCTTTAATCCGCAATCAGATCAAACAAATCATGAAACATACCCATTTGCCGCATAAAAAAAGGGGGGGAAATCGATTAGATCCAATTGTACCTGGCGAGTGGATCTGGAGAGCAAGCGAGAAGCGAGTGCCATTGATGAAGTTCCTAGTGAAGTGGTTTTTCTCTATCGGAGTGTTCGTTCACCTCTTGAGGAGAAAGCTCTCTGTTTCTGTTGGGTGTGGCTTTTGATCTTGACCTAGTACTGCTTCATTTCAGCTTTGCAGAGGGACGAGGGCAAAAGATATTCTACGACGTCGTTCCGCTATTCCCACTCCTTTTATTATTGTTTCCCCCTCTATACTTTTGTCTTTCTTTCACATTTGGGACTCAACTTTGTATCCTTTCACTTTTCATCCTCACTTTTGGAGTCGTGCTGTTGGTGAGATCAGGAATTACAGTTTTGAGATTAGATTCGAAATTAGTTTATCCTAACGTTTTGTTGGATTTTTTATTTTGAGATTAGTTATGTCATAATTATGGTAGTATTATTTTCTCATGTTGAAGTTGAATAAGAATTTAAAAATTATTATTTCGAGAATAAAAAACAGAAAAATATATTTGTCCTTCTCTAATATTTTTCTCCCAAATTTTTAAACAAAGACAAGATTAAAATGAATAAGAAAAGTGTTATCTATTTTAAACCAAACACGTGTTTTATAGTATATCTCATTTTTAACCCAATGGATTGACTATTTAATCTATCAATAAAAGTACATACACCAAATAATTTCATTATTATTACGTTGGGATTTTAAAAATAACTTTTCTATCTCTACAAGGTAATAATAAAGTATGTTATGTTTCACCTTTATGGTATTTCACTTTTGGAATTTTTGTATGTTATTGTTGTTGTTGTTGTAATTCTATCATTATTAATTGTAGGGTTGTTTATGGGACGGACCCGACGGATAATTTCGCTTAACGGTTGGCCTTTAGATATCGATTTTTAAATTTACTGATCCACTAGCCAACCTATAAGATATCGATTGGTTCAGTAACGGATTAACAATTATCAAATGGTTATCGGGCGGTGTAACGACTAACCTCTAATCTCTATAGTACTTTTTTCGACAAACGCACCTTTTCAAAAAGGATGACTTTGAAGCAGTAACAATATAAAATGGATAAATTGATCCATATTTTCAATTGGTTGTCCCATTTTCATTGCCCAACGAAAGCATCTTTACTAATGACTCGATAAATTGTTGCATACTTTTCATGTACATATTCTCAGTGCTTTTCTAAGTTTGCTGAATTGCTCTCTATTCTTCAAAGCAAAATAGATAATTATTGAGAAGTATATAGGTTTTCATGGTTTTATGACTTTAGCTTATTGGAATTAGGACTAACAAAGAAAAAATATATAATTACTCTTATAATATATTATGGTAAAATATTAAATGAGCCTAATATACACCCCTAATTAATTGGTTTAGTTTCAATTATATACAATAAAGTAATTAGTTTACAAAAAAAATATAGTCATATTTTATTTACATAAAAAAAATAGCCAAAAGTCATTAGAAGTATACATTAACTATACACTATAGATTGTCAAAAATCATAGAAACTATACACTAAGGGGTCGTTTGGTAGAGTGTATTAGGAAAAATAACGCATGCATTAGCGGTGTGTATTACTAGTACCTTGTTTGGTACTCTTTTCCAACCTATGTATAACTAATGCTTGCATTAGTTATACACTCTATTGTGTATTAAGGTGTGTATTGCTAATACCATGGATTTCTAGGTATTAACAATGCAATGGTTTTAATGCATGCATTAGATTAACTAATGACAAAACTACCCTCTAATAATAATAATAATTATTATTATTATTATAATAATAATACTTATTATTATTATTATTATTTTTATTTTATTTTTTGTAAAAGAATGTGGGGGTATTTTTGTAAACAAATATTTTTTTAATAATCTTTATACAAGGCTTGCTATTTCCAATCCATCAAACCAAACAATGTATAAGAAATAATGCAAGCATAACTAATGCAAACATTACTAATACATCATATTCAGCATTATTCTTATACACTCTACCAAACGACCCCTAACTGTATACAATATATACCTATACATTAGCTATACACTGACTATACATTATGATACACTAAAAATATTAAATATAGCTTAACTATACATGAAGTATACATTCACTATACATGAAATATACATTGATATTAAATCTCGATCAACTCAAAATCCCCTCTAAACATACCCAAATTTTTAGATATTAAATCCTCTCAATATTTTGAGCCTTTTGATATATAATTTGCTTGAAAAGATTCACGTTTGCGATATGATAGTTTTATTTATTATTTTTTTTATAAAAAAACTACTACTACTACTACGAAAAAAAAAAAACACGCATGAGAAGACGAAGAAGGAAGAAGGAAAAGAAGTAATTGATGACGAAATGGGAAGAAGAAAGGAGATTAGAAGCCATTAATAACGAATTGGGAAGGAAGAAGTTTTAACCAATTTTAATAATTTTGATAATGGAAATAGTTGAATGGTCATTTCTTATAATTTGCCCTTATTAATTCTGGTATTACAATCTTTTCATCAATAATCTCAGGATAACAGTTAAAGAATTTCTCCCTATATCATGTTGCACAGTGGTATACCGAAAGTATTCACATCAAGGCTTCAACCAGTGATGGAAGTGCTAATTGATCCCACACAAGCTGTCTTTATCCCGAAAAACTAATTATATCTGACAATATAGTGTTAAGTCATGAGATAGTACGTGAAGGGTTATGGAAGGAAGAATGTATCGCCACGATGTATGTTGAAAGTCGACATGATGAAGGCATACGACTCGATAGAGTGAGATTTTATGAAGCAAGTCCTTGATTTTCCTCAAGTCTTCATGATAGGATGGATCATGTATTGTATGACTTTTGTGGCTTACACAATTTTAATAAATGGACAGCCAACTGAACCATTCTCAGCCAAGAAAGGACTAAGGCAAATATCACCTTACCTATTTGTTCTAGAAATGAAATATTTATGTCGTCGCAGTTGAAGTAAGATAAGCTCTATAAGTAACATCCATGGTGTGGACAGCTACAAATAGTGTAACTTGGCTTCGCAGATGACCTCCTCGATCTTATTTAGCAGGGGAGACCTGGCCTCAGTTCAGAGATTATTTGCTAAACTATAGCAGTTTTCAAGTGTGTCTGGGTCGCAAGCAAATTTACAAAAATCGTCCATCTATTTTGGAGGGGTGAAGCTAGAAATACAGAAGCAAATCCTAGAGCTCCTAGGTATGAAAAAATGAGAGTTGTCATTTAGGCACTAAGTACTAAAAGGATATCCTTGGTCCAATTCCAACCACTATAAGAACGAGTGTAAAGTAAAGTGACATCCTGGACAGCAAAGTTGCTTTCGTATGCAGGTAGAGTACAACTGTTGAAGAGTGTTCTGCTAACTGTCCCAAATATTTCAATTGCCAAAGAAAGTGGTGGAACAAACAGAGAGGATTTGCCGTATGACATGATCAATGAATTTATCCAANCAAATATTTTATTTAATTTTTTGGGATAAAAAGACCACATGTCATTTATTCATTGATTACTTTGCCATGAATTTTAATTCTTATTTTTCTCTTTAATATGATAGACTTTTAATGAGTTGACATGATATAGTTGGACATGTAATCCACGTGGACGCGCTTGGTTAACACGCACTTGAAGTCAACATGTGCTAGTCAAAAAAGTGTCAAAATGACATAATGTGATGTGACATGAGGTGTCTAAAATGAACAAAATCTAGTTAAAGTGTCTAAGTGAAAATTGTTGTCAACTTTAGGAGGTCACTGATGGGTTTGGCCATAAATTAATGGCCTAACCCATTGGTGACCCCTTAAAGTTGGCACGATGTTTCACTTAGACACCTTAACTGAACGATCTTTATTTTAGACACCGTATGTAGGATCCCGCTGTGTCATTTTGACACATTTTTTAATATCAACAAAAATATATAATGTGTGTGTATTACACTCGCGAATTGATGTGTAAAGTGACAAATTAAACCATGACATTTGTCTTTTATATCAAAAGTAATTTTTAAATAATTAATATTGAATAAAAATAAAACTGACCAATAAATTAATGACACGTAATATTTTTTCCCTAAATAATTACAAAAAAAAATAAACTCCCCAAATAATAACAAAATAAAATAAAATTTAAACTACCCCTACAACCCCAAATTGCCTGCTCCAAATCCCCATCCCATCGTCTTCTCCAAACATTCCCCCCCCCCNTCGCCTTCTGCAACCACCTCCGCGCTTTCTCCTCTAAATACCCGACCCCTTTTGCAGAACGATGTGCAATTAGTTGATTTTTTTTCTGATCTCCAAATAAATCCTCGACGCAAAGAATTTAATGCATGGGTTTATTAAATTCTTAATTTTTTTTAAAAAAATTCCATCATTTTTGTTGAAACCTTCATTTACAATGGATGAGATTTAACTTGAGCAAAATGGTGGTTAGAAATGGAGAAGAAGAAGAAAAAAATAATTAAAAAGTAACTAAATAACCACTTCACGCGCCTACCAATGAGTGTATCACACTCATGGCATGTAAGCAAAAAGTGTCAAAATGACACTGTGAGTTTCTACTTGGAGTGTCTAAAATGGATATCACTCAGTTAAAATGTCTAAGTGAAATATTGTGTCAACTTTAGGGGGCCATCAATGGGTTAAACCTTAATTAATTATGAAAATGGTAGAAGTTTTTGAAAATCTTAAATTTTAAATTCATCTACTCTATAATAATAATAATAATAATAATAATAATAATAATAATAATAATAATAGGGTAAAATACTAAACTCAGTATGCCAATCATTATTTGTTAATAGATGTATCAATTCAAAAGTGGACAAGTAATTATGGTGTCTCACATTCCCAAGACTTCCACATCTCACGTCCCCTTAAAAATTAAAAGTAGAAATTAGTTAATTAATTTAAAATTAAAACATAGAGAAAATACATCAAATCCCCCTTAAACTTGTCCATAAAACTCACTTTAGCATCATAACTTTACGGGTGTTTAAATACCCCTTAAACAATTGTCAAGTGAATTAAGTACCACCTTATACATACAATACCAGTTACATAATTGGAAGGTGATGTACACACGCGCCACATAAGCGCCACCTCAATGACACATTGATAACACGTCTTGTGAACAAATTTCATTTCATTTTTTTTCTTTTTCCACGTCATTTTTTGTTCTCATTTTCACTATTTACTCATCTTCTTCATTGTTCCATGTTCTTCATTATTTCAATAATCAATACAATACAAAAGTAATTGTTACCCTTTGCAAAAATCCAACACCCACAACGTAATTTCTAATAATTTTACGAACATTGTGTGAAACAGTGAAAATGACTATACGTCGGCAAGTGCTTCAACGACAACTTTGAAAAATTATCATCATCGTTGGAGCTGGGTTTGTTGGTGCTACTCTTGCTCATACTCTTGGGAATGTTTATTTTCAATTTCATTTTTTGTTGTTTAACTTACTATTTCTCCATATTTTGATTTGCAAGTTTTTTGAAAGCTAAAGCTTAACAACCATGGTTGCTCTAAGGACAACCATCAACTACTTCAACGACAATCGCTAGAGTTATTGTTGTTATATTAGCCTCAAAATCGACAAATTTGATGGCTCACCTGAAAAGCAAACAAATGAAAACAAATAAAGGGAAGAATGGAGGAAAGCCAGGAAAAGGGTATGGCCGCCATTTTTTCCATGGTTGCCGGCGTGGTGAAATTTCTTAGCGAGATTTGGTGGTCTCACGGCGGCTGATCTCTCGCAAGAGCTTTAAACGGTGATGAACGAAGAACAAAGGGGTTGGGGTGAGGTCTGGCGTGGTTGAGTTTCGTTGAATTTGTTGATTCGAGAAATGTTCTCTCGGAAGTGACCGCCGGCGGTGGAAACAAAGAGAGCTGGTACAGGTTGCTAATAGAAGACAAAGTGGGACCCACTTACCTTCCCTTTTCATTTTTTATGCTATTTACGCGCTTATAAATTTTTTATTTGCCACGTCAGCCTCTAAGGTCATATTTAATTCACTTGTAAGTTGTTTAAGGGGTATTTAAATACACGTAAAGTTACAGTGCTAAAATAAGTTTTGGGGACAAGTTTGAGGGGAATTTATGTATTTTCCCTAAAACATAATTAAGGACACCCATCACTCATCAGTAATGGAATATACATGTTTTGTCTAACACTTCCGTTAAAGAATTTCAGAATGCGAAAACTACCATTTTTATAGCAACTTCATCAGCAACAAGGAAAAGTAAAAAAAAAAAAAAAAAGATTTATCTTATTACCAAAGTTTTTGACTATACATGAATCTCAATGGTAAGATTTAAATAATTTAATACACATTAGGATCTTGAACACGATAATCTTATCTAAAGTTAAGGCACAAACCTTGTNAGCATATTGTTGTGATCGTACTTTGATCCTTGTGAGTCCCTTAATTAGTTGCAATACTACATGGTCTCCTGTATAACTATTTCAACAAAACATGACTCTTGCTCTACTCTCATAATCATATACATGTATCTCATGCTCTTTTCTCATACACATTTTCAAGCTTATTTTTCACTTTATGATTATAGCTATTAAATGTCAGTAATTGTCATAAAAAATATTTAGGTTTTTCACTGTTACATGGAAGATAAGTATACATTATAAACACTTAATTCCCAATTAGTGCTAATAAGTTGAATCTCTAATTTCAATACTACGAAAAAGGTACACATGCTACTTTACTTTTTTTTTTTGGCTAATTCATTATATAATCTAATTAATGATTTTTTGATTGTCTTGTTAATAAATGACTTACAATTCAAAAAATAATTAAAATATAATTTTTTTTATATTTAATTAATTAGATTTATATTATTTAGATTTAAAGCAGGGATAAAATTATAATTCAACTTTAAAGATCGGAGCTTCTATATATATATGTACACACACTTTCAAATTATTTATGCAAGTATATATAATTTATAAATATTTTAATAACTTTCTAAAGTTTTGGTTTCATAATATTTTAACATCAGGTTTTGACTTATATTTTAATGTCCAACAAAATTTTAAAAGCTAAATGTGTTTGGTATGAGAGAAATATTTTTGAAAAATATTTTACACCCTTAAAGCCTTGATCGATAACAAATATGAGTTTCAAAGCTTCATGATCAAGGAGAGTATAGCTTGAAGATTTGTGTTTTAGCTTCCTTGATGATAAACAATATCAATAGCTCAAAGCTAGAAATGCTCTACAGGCAGTGCACACTCCAGTGGTTGATTTTTATTTTTTCTATATTTCATCTTGTCCATTATAATAGTTACGATCAAGTGTAACATATATATACATTTGATTATGTGAGATATAATTACGATATAAAATTATATAAGATAAAATTGAAGTTTTATTTGATCAAACAAATGCTTGTTTCGTCCTGCTAGTTCATTTTGTTTAGATTTTAGATGACAAATATTATGAATAGTGAAATTCAGCACCTAATAAGCCTTCGAATTATTCACTCATGTGCTTACACTGAAGTGTTGTGCATTATATATATATATATATTTACATTTCTTGAAACTTAAAAGTTAAAATTTATAGCCCAATTTAAAATAGTCGTGGTGTCTTTTTGTCCATTAGTTTTATACAAATTTTGCTTAAACCAAAGCTAAAGGTAAGGTCTGGTATTTTAATGTTTCAAATTATAACTCATAATAATATAATATGGTAATCAATTAAGTCTGCTAATCTCAAAGAAAAAAAAGTTATTAATTTATTGGACCATATTGAAGAAAATTATGATTAAATATGTTTTATTTTCTAAATAATAATTAATTTCTTTTTGTCACAAACACCATATACTTAAAATTATTTTATATATAAAGAAAGATAAAGTTGAAAGTGGAGTTCTCAACGTTCAAAGAAAAAGTTCTCATAAATAAAATATAAAATATGGAGTACTAAGTTTACATACATGTTATTCTGGCTATTGAAAACATGTAAATGTATAAAATGTTTTCATATAAAGTTAGCAACGGTGCCTTTCTTTATAAATTATTAACACGGTTTGAGGAAAAAAAAAAGAAATTAAGAAAATGAATAATATAAAAGAAGGTACTGAAACTACATTTTGAACATGATAAATATCCAAAATGTTGAACAAAGTGATTCTCAACCATTGATGCTAATTAGTTAATCCAAGCAGGATCTAATTGGAGTGAAAAATCTTCTAGGATATTCAAGTATTAGCGTGGATGGGAATGAGCAATAACTGAAAAAATAGGCATTGGTTGACGAGCTATCTAGGATACTTGTTGAGAAATTCGAAAATGAATTTAAATTTAACATAAATTAATCTATTAATTGGATTTATCCCACACACTAAAATAATTATTCAAATATAGTTTTGATTTAGATCCATAGTATTTGAATAACATAGTAGTATTTTTTTTGTCGTAGTAGCATAGTAATATTGAAAGACATTAAGTGTTTAACTTCCATAATAATTTATTATTTTTAAAAGTAAGAATAAATTCTTGTTGATAAGATATTAACCATTTGTTTGTCATATATTACCTTGGATATTGTTGTAAGAACTTTATTTATTAATTTGAGGATTTGAGTTGTTTAATTTAAAGTTCTGAAATATCTATATTTAATAGGAGAGGAAAAAAGTGTCACATGTCAGCATAATAAAAAAACATAATTTATGAAGATTAAAATTAATTTAAAATTTAAAAATCTAAAATTATAAAATTGCAAACACCAAAAAAAAAAAAATCAATTTAAAATCGTTATTTAAAATTAATGTGAATTTCTTATTGAATTCTTCATTTTTAAAAAGCATTTTATATTTACTACTTCTATTTTTATTTTCTTTTATAATTTAGCTTATACATTATTCAAAATTTGAATATTTGCCTTAATTTGAAAAAAAAAAACTAATAGAAAAATAGTTGTTTATATATTTTAAGATAGAAAGCTGTGCTTTAACATTTTTTGTGCTCTTTGTTTTAAAATCGAATTTGAAAGTGAGTTCGAGTTTATCTTGACTAGAATTCTTGGTTGATGCCTCATTTGATTGCACTTAATGGATCTCAGCCATTTTTATTAAGATCTAACCACTTAGGGGTCGTTTGGTACAAAGATGCATAATGCAGGGATTACTAACGCATGGATTAGTAATGCAGGGTTTAGCAATGCAGGGATTAGTTTTTATCAAGTGTTTGGTTCATTGTTTCTCACCTAATCTTATGTCTAGTTTAAAACTCTAGAAAAAGTTTATTTCCTATTATACCCTTGAATTATTATGAGATTTTATATTTCATTTAACTAATCAAGTTAAATACTAAAATATATATAAAAATATATTATTAATTTTGAGGTGTGATATGCCACTATAGNACAATTCAATCACTAGTTCTTTTTTAATTTTGATGCTTCAGATAATTAGAGGAACCTGTTCTTGAGTAGGTACTATTGAACACATTTGCTATCAGTAGGACTGAATATAAGGTATAAAATTTTTGAAACACTAATTCCGATATCCTAAGTTTTCCAATTTTATAATTACGTTGTTATAGAGAGGTTTGACAGTACATGAATGAAACGTCATAAGGTTAATTTTTTGTTAAGTAAAACGTTAATGTTAGGCTGTTAGGCAGAGTTGTTGTAGGAGCTTGTCACAGAACCAGTCACATTCTTGTGGCTTGTGGGATGAAAAATTGAAATTAAGCCTACATTCTTTACGTTTAATGTTACAAATAAAGAATACAAATCGTCTTCATACGATACAAAAAAAGTTGAAGTAAAGATATGAAATTCTTAAGGGAGCCGTTAAGAATCAAGCACAATTCAACAAAATTTTTAGACGACGAATCACTATTCAATCTCTTGATATATTTCGTTCACAATGTCATGAATTATGGCCCCAATAAAAATTCTAACTCCTCATTCCTCAACATCTTTCCTAGAATGGATTTTAACAACTCCGGTTTTAAGGAAATTTTTAATTTCTCATTTCTTACTCTGCCCTTCATAATTTGTATCTATGAATCCCCTGCTGATCTCAGGTTCTGAATAATCAATTTTCATGTTCGCAATCTAGACAAGCATCAAATTTACATTTTGCATTCAGTAAATCTAGTGATTAACTAATTGGATCTTGGAAGTTCATTCTTCTTCGAATCATCATCATCAGCATGAAAACGCCATGTCTGTTGTGTTCATACTCGTTTTCAACACAGGGGCTCGGGGCTCTGGAAAGTCCAGCTGTATTGGAATGGATGTTGAAACAAACATCTACTTCTAGTACTTTATCTGATGACCATTTGAGGTTTTCAATCAACTTTCACCAACTTGAAGGAGTGATATATATATATTCGCATGCATAACTGTTTGTTTATTTTTCAAAATCATCATATAATTAATTTGATATTAATGATGTCTCACAAAAAAAAAAAAAATTGTTTTATATTTGAAAATATTCTTTTTGCAATGCCTATTTGACTTTAGATATCTACTACACTGAAATTAAATGTAATTATCACATATCCTTCTCATAAAATGTAATTATCACGTATTCAAGAACTCGAAATAAAATTTCAAAGGAAATAATACCGAATAAAATTTCAGAAAATTGAACCAAACAGAATGAATTTTAATTTGGTTTTGATTTTTCCGAATTGAAAAATTGAACCAAAATTTTCAAAATCGAATGGACTAAATGCCCATAAAAAAATTACTACAAAGATTATGTCTCACGATGTCTAAATTCCTTTTTAAAATTGCATGAAATTTTTATGATTTGTTTCAATAGTTGGTAGCAAATTTTATTAAAAATCTGAATTTTGTTTAGCAAGTAAAAGCCTCTTCGTCTTTTATCAAGTTACAACGAAAGGCTTCGCTAATGAGAATGGACAATTGGATATTTTGGTATTAAAAAAATAAATAGATTTAAAATTTAATTAATTTCTTCTTTTTCTGTCATTGGCGTTGAAGATATTTCAAAACTCTTTTTTATTATGTTTATTAATATTTTGAAACTAAATAAAATAACATACATTTAGATATTGAGAAACAAATGATCTTAGCCATTCGACGATCAGATTTAAAGACAACATCTTAATTATTTAGATATGCATTCAAATTCAAACATCTTAATCTTAATTGAGGCATGACATATATATTTAATTAGTTAAAAAAAATTAAAATTAGAAGTTACTAAGTAGTCCTTTTTACTGGTCCCTTTTTACTTGTCTATTTTGACAAATTAAGAAAAAACAAAATTTTTTCACATATTATACCCTCAATAAATTAAGGCCTAACCCATCGATGACCCCCTAAAGTTGGCAGCAATTTTCACTTAGACACTTTAATTAGACTTTGTTCATTTTAGACATCTCATGTCATGCTATGTTGTGTCATTTTGACACTTTCAGCTGACATGGCAAAGTGAGTGTTATACACTCGCTATTGACGCGTGAGGGACTTATTTAGTCTATTTTATTTTATTTTCTCTTCTTCTTTCTCATTTTATAGCCACTATCTCTCCCATTATTTCTCAATGCTTAGAGTACTTTGATGGAGGTTAAATCTTTTGTTATAATAATTTCAATTTCAATTTTGCACTACAAACACAGATAGACCCAAAAGAAACAAGAAATCGAACCCATATCAACAACACCCCAACCCATGTAAAGTTCACCCACAATAATCCTAAAATAGGAGCCAAAAAATCTCAATTTTTAATATGTAAATGTTAATCTCACTAACCTTGAGCCCTAATTAAACTACAAATATCACAAAATTAAAGAAAAAGAGTCTGCAATCTTAAAAATATAAACCATTGTTGTTATACATTTGCACCTTTTAGCCCTAAATCATATGAAGAAATGGGAGGGAGGGTGCAATGAATGGGAAATATGACAGAAAAAAATCATGAAAAAGAGGAATAAAACGAGGAAGAATGGCTGTGTGGTTGTGGGTGTGATGGAAAAGATAATGAAAATGATGGAATATGACAGAGTAGATTGTGTGGGTGTTTGGTTTATGACAAAAAAAATAAAGCTCAAAAATAATAAAAATGGAGCAATACAATGGAGAAGATGAATGGGGAAGTTGTGGGGGTTGCATTTTTCTTTAAATTTGTCAAATATTTTATTTAATTTTTTGGGATAAAAAGCCCACATGACATTTATTCATTGGTTACTTTGCCATGTATTTTAATTCTTATTTTTTTTCTCTTTAATATGGTAGACTTTTAATGAGTTGACATGATATAGTTGGGCATCTAATCCACGTGGATGCGCTTGGTTAACACGCACTTGAAGTCAACATGTGCTAGTGAAAAAAGTGTCAAAATGAAATAATGTGATGTGACATTGTGACATGAGGTGTCTAAACTGAACAAAGCCTAGTTAAAGTGTCTAAGTGAAAATTCCTGTCAACTTTAGGAGGTCACTGATGGGTTTGACCATAAATTAATGGTCTAACCCATCGGTGGCCCCTTAAAGTTGGCACAATGTTTCACTTAGACATCTTAACTGAACGGTGTTTATTTTAGACACCTTATGTAGGATCTCGCTATGTCATTTTGACACATTTTTTAATATCAACAAAAATATATAATGTTTGTGTATTACAGTCGCGAATTGATGTGTAAAGTGACAAATTAAATCACGACATTTGTCTTTTATATCAAAAGTAATTTTTAAATAATTAATATTGAATAAAAATAAAACTGACCAATAAATTAATGACACATAATATTTTTCCCTAAATAATTAAAAAAAAAAATAAACTCCCCAAATAATAACAAAATAAAATAAAATTTAAACTACCCCCACAACCCCAAATTGCCTGCTCCAAATCCCCATCCCATCGTCTTCTCCAAACATTCCCACCCCCACCCACAAACCCGATCGCCTTCTGCAACCACCCCCGCGCTCAGTGGCATAGCCAAAAATTTAATGAAGGGTGTCCACACTTTTAATAGTAATTTTTTTTTAAAAAACGACGATTTAAATTACCAAAACAAATAATCTAGTTAAATATAGGAATATTTTTAATAGAATTACAAGTGTATAATTCAAAACTAACATAAAGAAAATAGGGAAAATTGTATATATAATAGCAAACTATTCATTCAAATTAAATGCTATAAATATAGTTTGATTTAATTGTACCCCATAGCAAACTATTGCTATTTAACCTCTCTCCTGGTGAATCTCGCTCGCCACTCTCGTTCTCTCCCTCGCCTCTCTCATTTTTTATACAAACGCAAGTGTATAAAGTGCGTTTGTGTTTGTATAAAGCGAGAGAAAATTGTATATATACATATATTTTCGTTCCCCTCTTCCAGATCTCGCTCGCCACTCTCTCAGATCTCGCTCTCTCACTCGTCTCTCTCACTTTATACAAAAATCGCAAATTGTATAAAATGCGTTTGTGTTTGTATAAAGCGAGAGAAAATTTTATATATACATATATTTTCGTTCCTCTCTCTCCCCTCTCCTAGATCTCGCTCACCACTCTCCCAGATCTCGCTCTCTCACTTCCTTCTCTCACTTTATACAAAAACGCAAATGTATAAAATGCGTGAAAATTGTATATATACATATATTTTCGTTCTCCTCTCTCCCCTCTCCCAGATCTCACTCGCCACTCTTCCAGATCTCACTTGCCACTCTCCCAGATCTCGCTCGCTCACTCGTCTCTCTCACTTTATACAATTGATCTTTTTGTATTTGTATACCAAAGCAGATTATACAACTGCTTTTTTTTTTTGTATATTTATAGCGAAATATACATGTTTATGTTTGTTATGGAGCGCAATTATGCAAAGTTTGTTATAGCATACAAATATGAATTTTGTGTTTGCTATATGTGAAAGTTGTTCAAGAAAATAAACTACTATTGAAAACATAATTTAAACATATTATTACAATTATACTCGACGAGGTTTCATATCCTGAAACGTTTTTATAATAGACTCATTAGAAATAGTACGAAATACTTTCTTTTCTACATAAGGCACTATACAACCGTCTAAAAACTCATCATCCATTCGATTTTGCAAGTCATTTTTAGAGTATTTAAATCAATGCTTTATTTTTGAGAAGAATGTGACAACATCTCTAATTGATCTACCATTGTTTCTTTATTTGGTTGACTTAGAGAAGTCGAACTTTTTTTTGGTACTCTATTATAATAATTTCTCATGTGTATTGAAACTTGAAACTAAACTATTAAGTTGGTTATTTTTTTTATAAAATAAGAGAACGAGAAGAAAAAACAGAGAGAGAATTATTGAGATTCTATTCTTAATAATATTGTGATATAATTTGGGTAAATGAGTTTCCTATTTATAGAGAAAGAAAACCTTATTCCATAAAGGAAAAGTATTAAAATTTAAGGAAATCTTATTTCGTAAGGAAAAGGTATTAAAATTTAAGGAAATAATTCAATTTTAATTGAAAAAAATCCACAAGAAAAAGTATTAAATTCAAGGAAATCTTATTCTAAAAGGAAAATGTATTAAAATTTAAGAAAATAATTTAATTTTAATTGAAAAAAAATAGTTAGTAAAAGAGGGATTCAAACTTGGGTCTTGGAGACCTTCATGATACTATTAACCACCAAGCTATTGAACTTTTATGTTAAAATTACGCATGTTTATTTACTTAGTTGAATTCAAGAAGTCAAAATAATTACAGAAAAAGAAAACAACCCTGCGGGGAATCAAACTGGGACAAAAAGTAGGATTGCACAGGCTATTGCCAACTCCACTGCGCATCACATTGTTATTTCAGGGGGTCCAAATTCTATATATACCAATACAAAGTCAAAATTTTATGTGTATATATAGCATAATTTTTCGACGAAGGGTGTCCAATTGGACACCCTGGAGCCTACGTGGCTCCGCCCCTGCCCACGCTTTCTCCTCCAAATACCTGACCCTTTTTGCAGAACGATGTGCAACCAGTTGATTTTTTTTTCTGATCTCTAAATAAATCCCCGACGCAAAGAATTTAATGAATGGGTTTATTAAATTCTTAATTTTTCTTAAAAAAAAATTCCATCATTTTTGTTGAAACCTTCATTTACAATGGATGAGATTTAACTTGAGCAAAATGGTGGTTGGAAATGGAGAAGAAGAAGAAAACAATAATTAAAAAGTAACTAAATAACCACTTCACGCACCTACCAATGAGTGTATCACACTCACGGCATGTAAGCAAAAAGTGTCAAAATGACACTGTGAGTTTCTACCTGAAGTGTCTAAAATGAATATCACTCAGTTAAAATGTCTAAGTGAAATATTGTGCCAACTTTAGGGGGCCATCAATGGGTTAAACCTTAATTAATTATGAAAAAGGTAGAAGTTTTTGAAAATCTTAAATTTTAAATTCATCTACTCTATAATAATAATAATAATAATAATAGGGTAAAATACTAAATTCAGTATGCCAATCATTATTTTGTTAATAAATGCATCAATTCAAAAGTGGACAAGTAATTATGGAGTCTCGCATTCCCAAGACTTCCACATCTCATGTCCTCTTAAAAATTAAAATTAGAAATTAATTAATTTAAAATTAAAACATAATTAAGGACACCCATCACTCATCAGTAATGGAATAGACATGTTTTGTCTAACACTTCCGTTAAAGAATTTCAGAATGCGAAAACTACCATTTTTATAGCAACTTCATCAGCAACATGGAAAAGTAAAAAAAAAAAAAAAGATTTATCTTATTACCAAAGTTTTTGACTATACATGAATCTCAATGGTAAGATTTAAATAATTTAATACACATCAGGATCTTGAACACGATAATCTTATCTAAAGTTAAGGCACAAACCTTGTGGGGAAGACATCATCACAAAAAAAGGCAAAAGCGTTAGTCGTAAATTGATTTCTGCCTCCTTCCCCTATACTTATGTTACCACAACCGTCAATAATGAAATTATTATCCCTTAAATATTTTTGTAAACCCCAAAATATCCTCCCCTCGTAGAAACCCTATGTAGGACTCTTTTCAATTCAAAAGGTGAAGCTTCCTCAAGAAAAAAATAATTTTCTTTAAATACATCGTAATTTCTTCCTCGTCTTCCAAATAAAAGTAAAAGTGAATTGAGACACAAATTAATTTGTTTTTGAGATAATTTAAAATTAAAAGAGTTGAAGCAGTAAGTTTATTTTACTTTAATCAAATTTAAAGGTATTTCAATCAATTAACCAGAAAAGAAGCTTTTCAGCAAATTGTACTACAAATTGTTGTTGCTGCAGAGCTAACAGGAAGTTATAATATCTTCTTCATTCGATCGTTCACAAGGACAGACAAACAAACAAAATTAAGTAATATTGTTGATTTAAGCATTTTCAATTCGATAACACAATTTTAATTATAAAAAGTTATATAGTAACAATAATAAGGATAAAGGTGCAACACATTTTCCGTTGATTCCACAGACCTAGGTTTGATCTTCCGAATTCGTGCACTCTTCATTCATCAACATCATTGTGGCGAGTTCTCTTTTTAATAGCACAGAGAACAATATCTCTGCAATCCTTGTCAAATTTGTCAAGAATATACGTAGAGAGGTCGTACTCCTTCATCAACCAGTGACCATCTTCCTGTTTATAGCCTTTATTCTTATAACACATGCTCTTCTTGTATCCAATCACTGGTCCTCCCTTCTTTCGAACAGGTTTGCTCTTGTCTTGCTGTTTCCAACTGCCCTTGTTTCCCACATTGCGACTATATCTCGACTCGCTTTTCTTCTTGAGCGTTGTGATGAAGAAGCGATACTGACTACAGTCGTCGTCATTACAGCAGGGTACTCCATGACTGTAAATATCCCATGGTTCTTGTTTACTGTAAGTATCAACATGAGTAGTGATGAATCCAGAATCATCCATGAATTTCCCAGCAATGAATCTCAACAAGAAAGTGACAGCTTCTGCATCAGTCGGACTGAATCGGAAACCCTCTTCCAAATTCTCC
This sequence comes from Solanum stenotomum, assembly GCF_019186545.1. Lineage (NCBI taxonomy): Eukaryota > Viridiplantae > Streptophyta > Magnoliopsida > Solanales > Solanaceae > Solanum > Solanum stenotomum. Next base: position 10,079,429 of record NC_064283.1, on the reverse strand, counting down.
ATTATACACTCAATTTCTCTTTTTTTTCTTCTTCGTACAAAAGAAGAAAACAGAGTTGCCAATTTATGCAGAGGGGCAAAGTTGTATGTAAATTTTTTATGGAAACTTTCTATACTTCTACACGTTTTCTATAACAGAAAAAAAAACATATTTGGAAACTTTTGTTGTAATATTTTATGGAAATTTTTATACCAAAAAAAAAAGGAAAGAAATTACACATTCTCTATAACCAAGCATATAGAAACTTAGGATTTGGAAAGTTTTTTTTTTTTTTGGGGAAGGTTGAGAACTCCAATTTTAACTTTATTTTTCTTTATAATATAAAAAATAATAATTTTAAGTATATGGTGTTTGTGACAAAAAAATGAAATATCATTTAGAAAATATAAAAACATATTTAATCATAATTTTCTTCGATGTGATTATTTCAAACTCTCACTTTTCAAATTTAAAATTGTTCAATTCTCATATATTTATTGTGTAGATTTTTTCTCAATTATTGATACTGCTATTTAAGCTATCCGTCATATTTTTTTTTTATTTTTATTTCAGAGTAAAATTGTGGTACAATAACGTATCAAATGTAATTCACACCTTATGAGGGTGATGCATACAAAATCTTACCCTAATCTTGTGAAGATAGATATGTTGTTTCTGATAGACCCTTGGCTCAAGTAAAGCATGTCAAAATCAGTGAGTAAAAGGAAATACCGTAGTGACAGAACTCATTAGGACAACGGAGAAAAGAACATTAGCAATAACAAATAATACAATAGTTGAAGCAATGAAAACAACAAGTAATAGTAGAATCGAAGAATAAAAGAGTGGGTGAGTACTAATGATAATACAAAATATCGGAAACTAGACCACGATCAACTATTTACTGACCTTCTACCCTAATTCGCAACTTTTATATTCTCCTATCTATGGTCATGTCCTCAGTAAGCTGCATGTCATGTCATGTTTAATCACCTCCCCTTAGTACTTCTTCGGTCTACCTCTACTTCTCCTAAGACCCACTACAACCAACTTTTGTCACCTCATCACCCTCCTCATTGGGTGAGAGTCATCTGTGCATTTCCTCTTCACATATCCAAACCATCTCAATCTCATCTTGTCCTCCACAGAGGTTACTCACACCTTGTCTCATATATCTATGTTCCTAATCTTCTCTCTTAGTGTTTCCACACATCTATCTCAACAATATCATCTACATTACTTGCATCTTTTGGATGGATGTGCGAGTTCTTGACTACCAACACTCTGCTCTATACAACACATCTAAGTTTTGGTGACACATTTTTATCATACAAAACATTGGACCGGACACGAGTATTCATTAATCCTTGAATACTTTTACTGTTGTAGAGTTCTATTTTGTACATATCAATAATAACAAGGCATTATTTTCCCACGAAATAATTATCACAGAAAAGATTTTGATTCTTTTACACAAACATATGTACATTAGAACAAGGAAAAGAGACAAGCGTTCTGGAAATGGAATATGCACCGTAACTATAATTATATAATATTAAAATGCTCCAAAACCAACAATTCAATCACTAGTTCTTTTTTAATTTTGATGCTTCAGATAATTAGAGGAATTGTTCTTGAGTAGGTACTATTGAACACATTTGCTATCAGTAGGACTGAATATAAGGTATAAAAATTTTGAAATACTAATTCCGATATCCAAGATTTCCAATTTTATAATTATGTTGTTATAGAGAGGTTTGACAGTACATGAATGAAACGTCATAAGGTTAATTTCTTGTTAAGTAAAACGTTAACGTTAGGCTGTTAGGCAGAGTTGTTGTAGGAGCTTGTCACAGAACCACTCACATTCTTGTGGCTTGTGGGATAAAAAATTGAAATTAAACGCACATAAGCGTAGATTCTTTATGTTTAATGTTACAAATAAAGAATACGGATCGTCTTCATACGATACAAAAAAAAAAGTTGAAGTGAAAGATGTGAAATTCTTAATGGACCTCAAAAGCCGTTAAGAATCAAGCACAATTCAACAAAAATCTTAGACGACTCAACTCTCTTGATCAATTTCGTTCACAATGTCATGAATTATGGCCCCAATAAAAATTCTAACTCCTCATTCCTCAAGATCTCTAGAATGGACTTTAGCAACTCCGGTTTTAAGGAGATTTTTAATTTCTCATTTTTTACTCTGCCCTTCATAATTCGTAATTTTGTATCTATGAAGCCCTTGCGGATCTCAGGTCCTGAAGAATCAATTTTCATGTTCGCAATCTAGACAAGCATCAAAATAGCTCGTGAGGATTTTGCGTTCAGTAAATCTAGCGATAACTAATTGGATCCTGGAAATTCATTCTTCTTCGAATCATCATCATCAGCATGAAAACGCCATGTCTGTTGTGCTCATACTCGTTTTCGATACATGGGCTCTGGAAAGTCCAGCTGTATTACCCTGTTATTGCAATGGATGTTGAAACATCTACTTCTAGTACTTTATCTGATGACCATTTGAGGTTTTGTTGGAATATATGCGTCCACCAGTGATCAGGGGACCAGGTCCCTCGACAGAATAATAGTGCAGAAAATAAATAGCACAATGTAAAACAGGCACAAGAGTTTTACGTGGAAATCTCCTTGCTCAAGGGAGTAAAATCATGACCTGTCACACAGGACTTTCAAACTGTTTTCACTAATCTTCTCAAGCAAAAGCGAAACACAGATTAACCTCCTAATCTCACACTAAGTAATACAACTATTACTTAAACGAGCCTAAGCAATGCCTGCATTGCCCACTATACTAACCCTCAACGATTAGTATAGACTTTTACATTAAGACACAAAGCTACCCCTAACTATGTTCTTACAAAGATTCACACAAGTTTTGAAACGTTTCTAACACAAGTGAAACGAATCCTACAAGTTAAGCACAAATACAAACAATCAAGAAAGAACAACAGCAGGTACGGAAAGCACTCCTTCAGTTGATCAGGTCCTTGCTATATGCGTTCTTGTGCTTGAGCTCTTCCTTGAAGATGACCTTCACTTTTAAGCTTATGAGTTTTTGTTTGTCAAATCTTGAGTTTGTGTTTTGTGGAAGAGACTATATAAAAAAGACACAAACTCCTTGGGACCGCCCATTGGCTGAGAGCCTGCTTTTCTAGAAAGACGTGCACCTACCACATCAAAGGTGACAACTTTTCTGACAGCCGTCTTGTCGTCCTTTCACATACGCAATCTTGCGGGAACCAGGTCCCTTGCAAGCTTTTCGTAGTGAGTTCTTGAGAAGACTTGTTGGCTCTCTCTCCTTTTGAATGAATGATTCAATTTGTTATTTGTCATGTTGATTAAACCAACCATAAAGAGCTATTGACCGTTGGACAAACAACCTCGTCCATTCTGATTGGTGTAGTACACTGACGCCTCACCAACCTCTGACAGGACAACTTTACAGCTGTACACCATTATAAATCTGGATGAGAGAAATTTGTGAGCCACGGAAACAAACAGTCTCGACCGCTCTTCTTATTGGTGAAGTACACTGCACTTTTCACCTACTATACCCCATTTGAATTTGGACTAGAGCACTCTGTCAGGGACCAGGTCCTTGCATTTGTGAGAATCATCAAAACACCTAGAATATAACATTTTCCCCCTTTTTGATGATGACACACAAATATTCCTCACACTGAGTTTATTCATTCATTTCACTGTCATCAGTCCCAATAACAAGGATCTGGTTCCTTGTTAGATCTCTAAGTTTGTTAAATCATCAAAACTTAACATCAGCTCCAAAATAACAGGTTTTCACTCAACTTTCACCAGCTTGAAGGAGTGATATATATGGGAGTTGTGAACTATGTAGCAAAGATTGCTCCACTTCTTTCTTTATCTGTCATAATGGATGCCTTACAAGCTTCTCTTTAAGGTGACACATTTTATTTATTAAGTCAATACTTTTAATGGTTTATCAATCTCTGAATTTCTTTTTTAGAGAATCAAACGGTTTCATGATTTCAATTTGGTTAGAAAAACTCCGCTTGAGCAATTCACGTATCACTTGAGTAGTAGTATGATGATCTACTAGAAGAAAAAAGAAAAATATATTTTTTTAAAAAATGATCTAGCTGAGGTTCAAGTAATTATAATTTTGCTTCGGCTCAAATTATGCATTCAAAATTTCAATTTGAAATGGCTACGGCATAATAATGAGCCAAGAACCAATTCTGTTCAACGACACAATCCGAGCCAATATAATGTATGGGAAGGAAGCTGGAGATACAACTGAAGCAGAATTAATAGGCAAATGTACACAAGTTTATTTCTGGTTAGAAAATAATTCATCTTGAAATATCCAATATACATAGGCTTACTTTTTGTGCTCTTGATACCATGGTTGGGGAGCCAGCTTTCAGGTGGTCAGAAACAACGAATCGCCATTGCACCAGCTATTTTGAAAAATCCAAAAATATTAATACTGGATCAGTACACTGTTCCAGCCAAAGGCCCATGGCATAATCCTATTTGGAAAAGGATTGAAAGTGTAGTCCTATTAGGAGTTTCCAATTAATTGGCGTTTTAATTTCTCAGCTCACATGTTTATCTATTCTATTTTTTTCAATTTAATTTCCTAATATCTACAAAATAAACTAATTTCTGTATTGAGGAATTGGAATACTGCAATGAATCCGTTGAGGCATATTCAGAATATTAATGCAAAAGAAGCATCCTTAGGAATCTCCTATTATCAGGCATCCTGTCATACCAGATACAAAGACTCAGCTTATGTATTCGTTGGCGGCATTCCTTTTGACCTCACTGAAGGTGATCTTCTCGCCGTTTTCTCTCAGTAAGACTTTGAGCATTTCTCATTTTTTGATCACATTGTTTTCATCATATAATAGTAGTGTCTTTGATGTTAATTAGGTATGGGGAGGTTGTTGATGTCAATCTTGTTAGGGATAAAGGTACAGGCAAGTCAAAGGGTTTCGGTTTTGTTGCTTACGAGGATCAAAGGAGTACAAATCTTGCCGTGGGTACGTCTCTATCTCTCTTTCTCGTATTCTTTTAGGCTCAACCTTGAAAAGAATTTCCAGTGCTTGATTTGTCCTTTGTTCGACTTATAAGATTTTAGATAAGGTCACATAGTTCAA
>NC_064283.1:10059138-10074148 GCF_019186545.1 Solanum stenotomum | reverse complement strand
TTTTTTTCTCATCATGTATATAATGTTGAACAGTTAGCATGAATGAATTAATTTTCATTTCCCCAAATTACAGATTGTATATTCCTCTCTGTTCTTATCCCTCAGTTTCAGTTTTTGCTCAAGTATTCATCAATGGGGAACTGTGATTCTCCTCAGTTCAACATATATATATATATATATATATATATGGAAGTTGTGAACTACGTAGCAAAGATTGCTCCACTTCTTTCTTTATCTGTCATAATGGGTGGTTTGTTTCTATTTATCTTTTGTTGGTGTAACTATTGTTTCTTCGCTTTTAGGCAATTGTTGTGTAGGCAATAAGAGAATATTTGTAACCCTAGTTTGAAGCAATTCGGATCTCATGATCCGTATTTGGTGTTCGTTTTCATCTTTTCGTCACAACAGAAACACTCAACTTCAGAACTGTGTGGATTAACAAACCCTTCTGCTGCTCAGCTTCTGTTTCGACCAAATACGAAATCAGGTCACCGATAACCGGTATCGATTTCTCGGAAGTTTTTCTATTCCGAATTCCCTTGCTGCACGCCGTTTGTTTGAATGATTGAAATTGAAAAAAACGTTAGTTTTTTTGTTGAGTTTCCAATTAATTGGCGTCTTAATTTCTCACTTCACATGTTTATCTATTCTATTTTTCTTCAATTTAATTTCCTAATATCTACAAAATAAACTAATTTCTGTATTAATAAACGACCACTCAGGTTTGGAATACTGCAATGAATCTGTTGAGGCTAGTGAAGCGTATTCAGAATATTAATGCAAAAGAAGCATCCTTAGGAATCTCCTATTATCAGGCATCCTGTCATACCAGATACAAAGACTCAGCTTATGTATTCGTTGGCGGCATTCCTTTTGACCTCACCGAAGGTGATCTCCTCACCGTTTTCTCTCAGTAAGTCATCTTATACTTTGAGCATTTCTCATTTTTTGATCAATTTGTTTTCATCATCTAATAGTAGTGTCTTTGATGTTAATTAGGTATGGGGAGGTTGTTGATGTCAATCTTGTTAGGGATAAAGGTACAGGCAAGTCAAAGGGTTTCGGTTTTGTTGCTTACGAGGATCAAAGGAGTACAAATCTTGCCGTGGGTACGTCTCTATCTCTCTTTCTCGTATTCTTTTAGGCTCAACCTTGAAAAGAATTTCCAGTGCTTGATTTGTCCTTTGTTCGACTTATAAGATTTTAGATAAGGTCACATAGTTCAAACATATTTTGGCTATATAACTCACTTTTTTGATAGTTGATTTGCAGATAACTTAAACGGTGCTCAGATCCTGGGTAGAATAATCAGAGTGGATCATGTTACCAACTATAAAAAGAAAGAAGAAGAGGATGAAGAGACAGAGAGGAAAAAGGTGAATGCAATCGCGTGCAAGTTCTCTTAGATGAGAAGGTTTGTTCTTCAAGTGTATGAGTGAATGTTAGGGATGGAAAACATACACTCCTCTGACAATTTTGACTCTAGCATGAAAACAACAACATACCCGGTGTAATCCCACTGCACTAGGAGAAGATGATTGAATATCGCTTTAGAAATTGTGTAATTCCTACATATTAGGAAATCCAAAAATATGTTTCAACTTTGATAATGAATCTTTAATGCTTTAACATGTGTTCCACTCCTATATAATAAAAGTAGAGAAATTGAATTATACAGCTTGTTCAAGAATATTAATAACTACATAATGAATCTGTAATGCTTCCTAGACAATCAAAGTCAGGTAAAATATCAAAATCAATATCTAGCATGGGCATGGCTTCAAAAGTATCAAGGGATGATAATGGCTCCACGACCATGTTCGTCTCATCCTGCATATTGTTCAGCAACTCTAATTGGGCTTGTAATGCCTCGTCATAACTAGTTGATTCCACAGACGCCGAGGTTTGGTCTTCCAAATTTGAGCACTCTTCAGGAACAGCATTCATCAACTTCATTGTGCCTTTGGTGCGAGTTCTCTTCTTAATAGCACAGAGAACATAATCTCTGCAATCCTTGTCAAATTTGTCAAGAATATACGTAGAGAGGTCGTATTCCTTCATCAACCAATGACCATTTTCCTGTTTATAGCCTTTATTCATATAACACATGCTCTTCTTGTATCCAATCACTCGTCCACCCTTCTTTCGAACAGGTTTGCTCTTGTCTTGCTGTTTCCAACTGCCCTTATTTCCCACATCGCGATTATATCTTGACTTGCTTTTCTTCTTGAGCTTTGTGATGAAGAAGCGATACTGACTACAGTCGTCGTCATTACAGCAGGGTACTCCATGACTGTAAATATCCCATGGTTCTTGTTCACTGTAAGTATCAACATGAGTAGTGATGAATCCAGAATCATTCATCAATTTCCCAGCAATGAATCTCAACAAGAAAGTAACAGCTTCTGCATCAGTAGGACTAAATCGGAAACCCTCTTTCAAATTCCCCATTATACACTCAATTTCTCTTCTGTTTTTTTTTTTCTTCTCAAAATGTACAAAAAAAGTAAACAGAGTTGCCAGTTTATACAGAGAGGCAAAGTTGTATGTAAAATTTTTATGGAAACTTTCTACACGTTTTCTATAACAGAAAAAAACATATTTGGAAACTTTTGTTGTAATATTTTATGGAAATTTTTATACCAAAAAAAAAAAAGAGGAAAGAATTTACACGTTCTCTATAACCAAGCGTAGAGAAACTCAAGGATTTGGAAAACTTTTTTTTTTTTGGAAGGTTGAGAACTCTAGTTTTAACTTTATTTTTCTTTATAATATAGAAATAATGTTTTAAGTATATGGTGTTTGTGACAAAAAAAAAATGAAATGTCATTTAGAAAATAAAACATAGTTAATCATAGTTTTCTTCAATGTTATTCTTTCAAAATTCAAACTCTCACTTTTCAAATTTAAAATTGTACAATTCTCATATATTTATTGTATACTTTTTTTCTCCCAATTATTGATACTGCTATCTAAGCTATCCACCATATTTTTATTTTTATTTTTAATTTTAGATTTTGAATAATAAAATTGTGGTACAATAACATATCAAATGTAATTCACACCTTGTGAGGGTGATGTGTATGTAGTCTTATTCTAACCATGTGAAAGTGGATATGTTGTTTCTGATAGACCCCCGACTCAAGTAAAGCATGTCAAAATCAGTGAGAAAAGGAAATACCGTAGTGACAGAACTCATTAGGACAATTTGAGAAAAGAATAGTAGCAATTACAAATTAATACAATAGCTGAAGCAATGAAAATAACATGTATAGTAGAATCGAAGAATAAAAGAGTGGGTGAGTACTAATGATAATACTAATATCGAAAACTAGACCACGATCAACTATTTACTAACCTTCTACCCTAATCCGCAACTTCTCTATTTTCCTATCTATGATCATGTCCTTGGTAAGTTGCATGTCATGTCATGTCTAATCACATCTCCTCAATACTCTTCGATCTACCTCTACCTCTCCTAAGAGCCACTACAACCAACTTTTATATCCTCATAACCCTCCTCATTGGGTGAGAGCCATCTGTGTATTTCCTCTTCACATATTCAAAAACCATCTGAGTCTCATCTTCTTCATCTTGTCCTCCACAGAGGTTACTTGCACCTTGTCTCCAATATCTATGTTCCTAATCTTCTCTCTTAGTATGCCCACACATCTATCTCAACATCCTCATCTATGTTACTTGGATCTTTTGAATGCGTGAATTCTTGACCGCCAACACTACACTCCATACAAAACATCTAGTCTAACAACCGGTTTATAAACTTACATTTAAGACTTGATGACACATTTTTACCATACAAGACATTGGATGCGAGCATTCATTTTATCCACTTTGTTCCCACACAAGGTACAATATCATCATCATTAATCCTTAAATACTTTTACTATTGTAGAGTTCTATTTTGTACATATTTCGTTATATATGTAACCATACAATCAATAATAACAAGACATTATTTTTCCCAAAATATAATTACCACAGAAGATTTTGATTCTTTTACACAAACACATGTACTGTGTACATTTAGAAGTTTATTATTTACCGGTATTTGTTACACAGATAAAAATGATGAAAGAGTCCAATTATGAAATCAAAACCAAATCAACCACAAAGCTTCTTCCTCAATTGACCCTCTCCAATTCTCTCTGTTCGAGACGTTCCTTCATACCCTTTTTCTGCCCTAATAAGAAGAGTCCCAAAAATAAAACATTGTAATGTGTACAGAATTGTTAAGAAGCAATGAAAACTTAGAATTAGTAAAATTCCATGAACAAAAGAAGAAGGATACAATCACTCGCACAAATGAAAAGGAAATTCCAAATATGGTTCAACTTTGACTAGAACAAGGATGTATATTTGTTGTACTACAAATTGTTGTTGTTGCTGCAGAGCTAACAGGAAGTAATATCTTCTTCATTTGATTGTACACAAGGACGAACAAACAAAATCTATGCCATAACGAGGAGAACACGCTTAAACAGATGGTGCACAAACTTGCCTGTTGCGGCTGCTGAAAAGAACAAGGTAGACGGGATCTTGAGATGAGAGATTGAAAAGCTGAAGAGCTATGTAGGCACATGTGCTGATGCTTAGGAAATCAACATAAAGTATGAATTAGATATACATCAGTTTTTGAAGGACCAGGAAATTGCCGGCATGAGAAAAAGAAACACAATGGAAAATAATGAAGCCATCCTTTACAGTCATACAGTTTAGGAAATACTAACTCGATTGAACTATGGTTATTCTTGATGGAATATTAACTCATGTTTAGGAGAGCTCTAGAAACTTAAAGCTTGATGAAAGAAAGAGGGTAATAATGCACGCTAGTTGTTAATGCAGTTGTTGTCAATGGCAAACAAGCAAGATCTGTTTAGTTATTTCGACAAATTCACAGAACCCCTTCTCATTCAGAATCATATTAAGGCATGCAAACACATATATGTGAACTCTTCCTCATTCCATTACATATGAATGAGAGTTCATATTTTGCTCTCACCTGCATAGAGCAACAAATAAGACGATGTACCGATGAAGCTAACTTCAAACTGATACTCCCTCTGCTCCAATGTATATGACACATTTTTCTTTCTAGTTCGCCCAAAAAGAATTGACACTATCAACATTTTACCCATGTTGGATCCCATTTATTTGGGAAAAAGTCCAAAAGGTGTACACTTCTAATTAAAAATTTATTTATTTTAGAGAGTAGTTTTGAAACATTGCAAAATCTTTCCATATTTCTAAGACTCCGTGCCTAGTCAAACTACATTACATAAAATGAGATGGAGGGAGTAGAATTTATGCAATATCCAACAAAAAAAACCGTACCTGCCAGAACAAATTATAAGTATTATCCAAAAAGCTGCACTCGGCCAACTTGATTCCTTATATGCAACCCAAACCTGAGAAAACAGTGTAACTCATCTAAGATCAACAATCATGTGAAAAGTCCTAACTGATGATTTTGACAACTAATGCTGCAACTGGCCCTAGCCTAAGATAAGATACCTAATTAGTAGTCAACTATTACTGTATTACCTAAGCGTATGGTATGTTGCTGCATGCCCTAGCCATATATCGAATTTTACAAACTTTAGACTTCCTTATCAAGCTATAGACAGAGAAATCTTCAAATACCAGTAAGATTAAGAGTAAAGGTAGCGAAACAGAGGGGAATCTTGGTAGCTCAGTTGTTGACTACCTAAATTTTCACCTTGTTGTTGAGGGTTTGATTTCCCACCTTGTAATCCCCTTCCTTATTTCTCCTTCCCCTTCCCCCAATTTGTTTTTATTTTAAAAAAAGGCAGATAAACAGTGAAAAGCTTACTCAGAGAGCCACAACACCGACATAGAAATCAATTAATGTTGCTGTCAGCCACCTGCACATAGTAAGGCAATATTATTAGATGAAATTTGTGTTGGGACCGCGCATACCACCACCCTAACTCCACATTAGTATGATATTGTCCGCTTTGGGTCAAGCCCTCACGGGTTTGTTTTTGGGCACATCCCAAAAGGCCTCATACTAATGGAGTTGGGTGAGCACTTATATATTGGTACATTTCTTCTTCTCCATCCGATGTGGGATAGGTTTGTTACCCAACAATTTGATACATTCTGAGAGCTCAAGTCATATTCAGTAACCTTATCCCAACCTTCGAATCATTGTAATACAGATATTCTCTCATTTAGGAACTCATTCCGGGAAAGACAATGTATACTTCCTTAAGTAAATGAAAAGGGAGTTCTCCTCCAGAATAGCACAAAAACTTCCAGTTAAGAGAGGTTTATGCCACTTCCCCATAAAGTGCATCAATTTAGAAAGCAGCAGAGAGGAGATCTAAGTATAGTTCAAACAGGAAAACAAACAAAACTTTCAAGTACTGACGAAGTCCTCCGCCAATGCTAATATCCTCTAAATCGGTAGCACAGTCTCCATTTGACCAGAAAAAACAAGGTTGATGGTATTTGTTTAAAATAAGAATTAATAAACAAAGAAATAACTTACGGAGTAAAAACACCTCTGCGAAATGGAGAACCATCAGTTACAATGGTGTAAATCAATGTCCCTAGCATCAGACAGCCCAAAGCAGGAGATAGAATTCTTGCAGTTAAAAGAGAACATTTCCTCTGTTGTTCAGTTTCAGTCCTAAATCGCAACATCTCATCAGATCATTATGAGTTAAAGTCGTTTTCACAAAGAAAACTAACAAGTATAGCTGCCAGTAATATAACATTGATGAGGATAACTTCAAATTCCAAAGAGAGAAATAAAAACAGAAACTATGAAGGAAAAAAGAACTTTGTGCAAATATCTACTCACTTTTCCTGACGTCGTAATAGGACAAAGTAAATTGGATCCTGCGCAAAGGAGCTGGGAGTCAATGTAACACTACCTGTCAAAATGGTATGTGATAGCAAGGCAGCCATTCAAATAGCTGCCAATCCTATCTTTCATGAACGAACAAAGCACATAGACATTGACTGCCACTTTGTTAGAGAAAGAATATGTCAAGGGATGCTGCAGACAGAATACATAAACACCAAACACCAACTTGCTGATCTACTTACAATGAGTCTTGGACAAGGAAAACACAGTATACTACTGAGCAAACTTGAGGGGGAGTGTTAGCAAGAGTATCAAGAGTTAACCAGCTGTACGGTTGAGTTAGTTGAAGCATTTAAAAGTTAGTTACAAGACTGATGAGGTGACAGTAGTTAATTACAAAGCTGTATAGATATTTTGTAGTCTTGTAGTGATAGACTAGTATAAAAGGGCATACACGTATAGATTCATTGAAGATGGTTCATAATTCAATACAATCTCTTCTTTCTCTTCTAATTGCTCTGTAAATTGAGCTGAGATTCAACCTCCATTCATGGAGTTTTCAAAAATTTAAGTAATATTGTTGATTTAAGCATTTTCAATTAGATAACACAATTTTAAATATAAAAAAGTTATACAACAATAATAAGGATAAACGTGCAACACATTTTCCCATAAATAAGTTACTCAGTTAACATTGTGTATTTGGTGAACCATGAACATTTACATTTGCTTACATACATACAGACAGTTGCTTTAGTTGGAGAAAATGGCTGTGGGAAGTTTACAGTGATCTCACTCTTACAACAATATTATAATTTTGCTTCGGGTCAAATTATGCATTCAACATTTCAATTTGAAATGGCCAAGGCATCAAATGAGCCAAGAACCAATTCTGTTCAACGACACAATCCGAGCCAATATAATGAATGGGAAGGAAGCTGGAGATGCAACTGAAGCAGAATTAATAGGCAAATGCACACAAGTTCATTTCTGGATACAAAATAATTCATCTTGAGATATCCAGTATACGTTGGCTTACTTTTTGTGCCAGATATCAAGTTCATTGAACATCATATGAATGCATTCTACCCTATCGAGTCCCTATTCTTGGAAGAAGATTGTATTCTATCAAATTATCAACAGATCATGAATTCATATATGAAGCAGAATTGCGCTAACATTGTTGAGGGGATTTTCTGCTTTATGTTGAAAGAAAATGTATAACAACTAGAGAAATTTAATCCAGAAGCAACTTAAAGGAAGTGATGCTTAATCATACATTAAAAAAGATTTATACAACTCGTTCAAGAATTCTAATAACTACATAATGAATCTGTAATGCTTCCTAGACAATCAAAGTCAGGTAAAATATCAAACTCAATATCTAGCATGGGCATGGCTTCAAAAGTATCAAGGGATGATAATGGCTCCGCGACCATGTTCGTCTCATCCTGCATATTGTTCAGCAACTCTAATTGGGCTTGTAATGCGTCGTCATAACTAGTTGATTCCACAGACGCCGAGGTTTGGTCTTCCAAATTTGAGCACTCTTCAGGAACAGCATTCATCAACTTCATTGTGGCTTTGGTGCGAGTTCTCTTCTTAATAGCACAGAGAACATAATCTCTGCAATCCTTGTCAAATTTGTCAAGAATATACGTAGAGAGGTCGTATTCCTTCATCAACCAATGACCATTTTCCTGTTTATAGCCTTTATTCATATAAGTCACGCTCTTCTTGTATCCAATCACTGGTCCACCCTTCTTTCGAACAGGTTTGCTCTTGTCTTGCTGTTTCCAACTGCCCTTATTTCCCACATCGCAACTATATCTCGACTTGCTTTTCTTCTTGAGCGTTGTGATGAAGAAGCGATACTGACTACAGTCGTCGTCATTACAGCAGGGTACTCCGTGACTGTAAATATCCCATGGTTCTTGCTTACTGTAAGTATCAACATGAGTAGTGATGAAACCAGAATCATTCATGAATTTTCCAGCGATGAATCTCAACAAGAAAGTAACAGCTTCTGCATCAGTCGGACTGAATCAGAAACCCTCTTTCAAATTCCCCATTATACATTCAATTTCTCTTCTGTTTTTTCTTTTCTTCTCAAAATGTACAAGAAAACAGAGTTGCCAATTTATACAGAGAGGCAGTAAACTTTTTATGGAAACTTTCTATACTTCTACACGTTTTCTATAACAGAAAAAATTGGAAACTTTTGTAGTAATATAGTTTATGGAAACTATTTATGGAAATTTTTATACAAAAAAATAAAAAGAGGAAATAATTTACACGTTTTCTATAACCAAGCATATAGAAACTTAGGATTTGGAAAGTTTTTTTTGGAAGGTTGAGAACTCCAATTTTAACTTTATTTTTCTTTATAATATAGAAATAATGTTTAAGTATATGGTGTTTGTGACAAAATGAAATATCATTTAGAAAATAAAACATGGTTAATCAAAGATTCTTTCAAAATTCAAACTCTCGCTTTTCAAATTTAAAATTGTACAATTCTCATATATTTATTGTGTACTTTTTTCCCCAATTATTGATACTGCAATCTAAGCTATCCGTCATATTTTTTATTTTAGATTTTGAGTAATAAAATTGTGGTACAATAACGCATCAAATGTAATTCACACCTTGTGATGGTGATGTGTACGTAGTCTCACCTTAACCTTGCGAAGGTAGATATGTTGATTTTGATAAGACTCCATGTCAAAATCAATGAGTACAAGGAAATATCATAGTGATAGAACCCTTTAGGATAATGGAGAAAAGAACAATAGCAATAACAAATAATACAATAGTTGAAGCAATAAAAACAATAGTTAATAATAGAATTGAAGAATAAAAGAGTGGGCGAGTACTAATGATAATACTATTATCAAAAACTAGACCACGATTAACTATTTACTAACCTTCTACCCTAATTCGCAACTTCTATATCTTCTATCTATGTCTTGTCCTCGATCCGTAAGTTGCATGTCATGTCATGTGTAATCACCTCTCTTCAGTACTTCTTCGGTCTACCTCTACGTCTCCTAAGACCCACTACAACCAACTATTGTCACCTCATCACCCTCCTCATTGGGTCAGAGTCATCTGTGCATTTCCTCTTCACATATCCAAACCATCTCAATCTCATCTTGTCCTCCACAGAAGTTACTCCCACCTTGTCTCCAATATCTATGCTCCTAATCTTCTCTCTTAGTATTTCCACACGTCTATCTCAATATTCTCATCTATGTTACTTGCATCTTTTGGATGGATGTGTGAGTCTTGACCGCTAACACTATACAACACATCTAAGTTTTTATAACACATATTTATCATACAAAACATTGGACGTGAGCAATCATTTTATCCGGTCTGCTCCCACACAAGGTACAATATCATCATCATTAATCCTTAGAGATTGTTTGGTAGGGTGTAAACAAAAAAATACTGCATACATTAGCCTTGTGTATTTTGGTACTCTTTTCCAACCTATGTAGAACTGATGCTTGCATTAGTTATGCACTATTATTTTTTGTTTTTTATTTTGTTATACACTCTATTGTGTATTGCTAATACCATGAATTTCTAAGTATTAGCAATGCAATGGTTTTAATGCATGCACTAACTCAATTAAAGACCCAATTGCCCCTCAATAACTTTTTTATTTCTTTTCCACCATTATAGTGAAGGGTATCGTTGTAAAAAAAATATTTTAATGCAATGCATTCTATTTTTAATGCATCAAACCACCAAACAATGCATAAAAATAATCTATGTATAATTAATGCAAGCATAACTAATACATGTATTGTTAATGCAAGCATTACTAATTCACTCTATTTAGCATTATTTTTATACACTCTACCAAACGATCCCTTACTTTTACTGTTGTAGAGTTCTATTTTGCACATATCTTTCCTTATATATAAGCTACCATATGATCAATAATATCAATGCATTATTTTCCCACAAAATAATTATCACAGAAGATTTTGATTCTTTTACACAAACATGTATACATTAGAAGTTTATTATTTAGCATATTTGCTACAAAGATAAAAATGATGAAAGAGTCCAATTATGAAATTAAAAGCAAATCAACCACAAAGCTTCTTCCTCAATTGACCCTCTCCAATGCTCTCTGTTCGAAATGTTCCTTCATACCCTTTTTCTGCCCTAATAAGAACAGTCACAAAAATAAAAAATTGTAGCGTGTACAGAATTGATAAGAAGCAATGAAAGCTTAAAATTTGAAAGCAATGAACAAAAATATAGTAAAATTCCATCGATAAAAGAAAAAGGATTCAATCACTTGCACGAATGAAAGGAAATTCCAAATATGGTTCAACTTTGACTAGAACAAGGATGAATTTTTGCTGTACTACAAATTATTGTTGTTGCTGCAGAGCTAACAGGAAGTAATATCTTCTTCGTTTAATTGTTCACAAGGACGAACAAACAAAATCTACGTCATAACGAGGAGAACACGCTTAAACAGATGGTGCACAAACTTGCCTGTTGCTGCTGCTGCTGAAAAGAACAAGGTAGACGGGATCTTGAGATGAGAGATTGAAAAGCTGAAGAGCTATATAGGCACATGTGCTGATGCTGAGGAAATCAACATAAAGCATGAATTAGATATGATTATGGTCCAAAAACGAACTGTTGCAACATATCAGATAAATGTAGCCGAAAAAGTGCCATCAGTTTTTGAGGGACCAGAAAATTGCCGGCATGAGAAAAAGAAACACAATGGAAAAAAATGAAGCCATACTTTACAGTCATATAGTTGAAGGAATATAGATTCATGTTTAGGAAATACTAACTAGATTGAACTATGGTTATTCTTGATGGAATATTAACTCATGTTTAGGAGAACTCTAGAAACTCAAAGCTTGATGCAAGAAAGAGGGTAATAATGCACACTAGTTGTTAATGAAGTTGTTGTCATAAGCAAAGGCTGGAATATTAATTGACTGCTTGGCAAACAAGCAAGATCTGTTTAGTTATTTCGACAAATTCACGGAACCCCTTCTCACTCAGGATCATTTTAAGGCATGCAAACACATATATGTGAACTCCTCCTCATTCCATTACATATGAATGAGAGTTCATATTTTGCTTTCACCTACACAGTGCAACAAATAAGACGATGTACCGATGAAGCTAACTTCAAACTGATACTCCCTCTGCTCCAATGTATATGACACATTTGTCTTTCTAGTTCGCCCAAAAAGAATGAATTGACATATTTCCTTAATTGTCAAACATTTATTGACACTACCAACATTGGATCCCATTTATTTGGCAAAAAGTCCAAAAACTGTACACTTCTGTTTAAAAATTTATTTATTTTAGAGAGTAGTTTTGAAACATTGCAAAATCTTTCCATATTTCTAAGACTTTGTGCCCAGTCAAACTACATCACATCAAATGGGATGGAGGGAGTACAATTTATGCATTATCCAACAAAAAAAACGTACCTGCCAGAACAAATTATAAGTATTATCCATAAAGCTGCACTCAGCCAACTTGATTCCTTATATGCAACCCAAACCTGAGAAAACAGTGTAACTCATCTAAGATCAACAATCACGTGAAAAGTCCTAACTGATGATTTTGACACCTAATGCAGCAACTGGCCCTAGCCTAAGATAAGATACCTGATTAGTAGTCAACTATTACTGTATTACCTAAGTGTATGGTATGTTGCTGCATGCCCTAGCCATATATCGAATTTTACAAAATTTAGACTTCCTTATCAAGCTATAGACAGAAAAATCTTCAAATACCAGTAAGATTAAAAGTAAAGGTAGCTAAACAGAGGGGAATCTTGGTAGCTCAGTTGTTGACTACCTAAATTTTCACCTTCTTGTTGAGGGTTTGATTTCCCACCTTGTAATCCCCTCCCTTATTTCTCCTTCCCCTTCCCCCAATTTTTTTATTTTAAAAAAAGGCAGATAAACAGTGAAAAGCTTACCAAGAGAGCCACAACACCGACATAGAAATCAATTACTGTTGCTGTCAGCCACCTGCACATATATTGACTTCTTAAATTGCATGTCAAAGTAAGACTTATACCAAGCAGAAGTTCATAATCGGCTGATGTATGAGGATGCATATGTATCACTTCAGCACAAACTCATGAAGTTTGTTTTCCAGAAGAAACTTCCAAACAAATTTGCAAATGATAGACCGCAGCCCTTTGGAGAAAGAAGACAATTTTCTAGGGTTGCACGTCATCAACCAGAATAGAGATAGGAAATGCTGATAATTTTCCTGAATCTAGGCCCTAAAAATGCCCTGTACATAGTGAATCCATGTAGTGGAAGTAAAAGCTCATTTCAAATTTCAAAAGTATTCCATTGGTTAGACTTTACAAACCAAAGAAGAGGATAATTAATACAAAAATTCTGATTGAAATTTCGTATCAGAGAAGCACGTCCCTTCCTGTTATAGAGTTTGAAATACCATAGATACCATATTATCTGACTTATGTCACACTGAAGGTAGTATCATGTTACACAGGGAAAAGTTATAAAGCTCACCATAGATCAGTCTAGTCATATGTTTTAATATTTAAAGTTTACATCTTTATCAAAAATATTTAAAGTTTACATGGTAAGAAATAAATATAGTTTAAATGATTAGAATGAGGTAAGAAATCATCAATAGTCCTTGGTCATGCAAAATGAGCAAGGCAATATTATTAGATAAGATTTATACATTTTGAGAGCACAAGTCATTTTCAGTAACCATATCCCAACCTCCGAATCACTGTAATACAGATATTCTCTCATTTAGGAACTCATTCCGGGAAAGACATATACTTCCTTAAGTAAATAAAATGCTGATATGACATTGAATAAATGAGAAGGGAGTTTTCCTCCAGAATAGCAACAAAACTTCCAGTTAAGAGAGGTTTATGCCACTTCCCCATAAAGAGCATCAATTTAGAAAGCAGCAGAAAGGAGATCTAAGTTTAGTTCAAACAAGAAAACAAACAAAACTTTCAAGTACTGGCAAAGTTCTCAGCCAATGCTACTATCCTCTAAATCAGTAGCAGAGTCTCCATTTGACCCGAAAAAAACAAAGTTGATGGTATCTGTTTAAAATAGGAATAAATAAACAAAGAAATAACTTACGGAGTAAAAACATCTCTGCGAAATGGAGAACCATCAGTTACAATGGTGTAAATCAATGTCCCTAGCATCAGACAGCCCAAAGCAGGAAATAGAATTCTTGCAGTTAAAAGAGAACATTTCCTCTGTTGTTCTGTTTCAGTCCTAAATCACAACATCTCATCAGATCATTATAAGTTAAGGTCATTTTCACAAAGAAAACTAACAAAATATAGGTGCCAGTAATATAACATTGATGAGGAAAGCTTCAAACTCCATGAACACTTGCATATTATATTTTTTAAAGGAACACTCTGTATCAGTTACAGTTTTAGTATAATTATTTTCTGCAAAAAGTAGGTTATAATACATTTCATAACTACATGACCTGATAATGTAATACATTGCAGGGTCTTGTACAAAAGAAACAACCACAATAAAGGTAACTAGAAAACACAAAGTATGATATGAATGATCCAACTTGCAGTTAGAAGCATCATTGTTATTCCACTAAAAGATCTTGGATGACTGATATAAAAGAAGCCAATATTCTTAATACATAATAGTACTTTGATTTTGGATGCTACATATTGCATAATAGGTACTGAGAAAGACAACACTCATGACTAAATAACAAAACGATTCACAAATTTTTTATCTCTTTAGTATATTGCTGATAAGAATACTTGTATTTTTTATTGTTAAGAATACTTGATTTTAGTTTCTTTTCCCAATGAAATCCAAACGTACAATACAATATGTGAATAATTAAACGACTCAGAGAACATTAAAGTCACAGTTACCTTTTATCTAACTCTTCTAACAAAATGGAAGATATATCTAACAAATAAACCAGGCGCATATTTAAAGTATTCAACTGGTAATTTCTCCTGCACAAATGGAGGATGCAACATTTCGTTGACTAATCTGTTTTCTTCCTATGATTGAAAACTTCATTTTCCAAAATGGGGATGAGGCATTTGAACCCTAGTCTTGTCCAAGACAAATGCCAAAGTTTGATAAACCTAAG